>NW_026267264.1:564000-564733 GCF_000697945.3 Frankliniella occidentalis | reverse complement strand
CGTCGGGGGGGTATGGGCGATCGCCGCCCCTGTCAGCCCAAATCGCCCCCTAGGGTAGGTTGGCAATTTGTCCTACAAAACCCCTGAAAGTAGACAACCCACAGCAAATCGCCCCCCTCCATCGGATGGACTTAAAACCGCGCCTGTATCTATTTCCACGTCGAGTTGACGTGAAGTACATAGATTCACGTGTAGTCAGCGTCACCTACGTGGATAGGGTTACGTGGACGCCGTATGGACGTCATTTCCCATGGGGTTGGGTCCAGACCCGACACAAGTATGTTCCTAAAACACTGGACAAATCGTGTGAAGCTTTACATACACCTCTTTCTTCCAAGCCATAGCTTGGTAAAAGTCGCCGTGACTTCAAGGAGCACTGCAGTGCTGCATGTTTCACTCGAAAGGCGCCCCTTTAACCAACTCGTTGTGCACTTTTTTTTAACTTTCGAAAGGATGTATGACTGTTTGTTTGCCCGCGTCGAACGACGTACCAGAAAGTACGTCCGTCATTTACGTTCCGAAACTGTTCAGCCAACGCAAGCTCTCCTCGCGCCGGACAGGTAGGCAACATCATGCCCCCAGTGCACGGGCGCACTGTGGGGTGGCCTACACTGTGTCCTGCAGGCGCCCATCTGCTGAATGCTGCATGAAACTGAGAAGAACGGACGTACTCTCTATGGACAAAAGTGTACACAAATTTTGCCAAAATCCTTAACAAATAAGGCATTAAAAA
>NW_026267264.1:554640-563950 GCF_000697945.3 Frankliniella occidentalis | reverse complement strand
AAAGCGCAGACTGAATAAATTAGAAAGTCTACGCGACGCTCCGGCTCGGCTCCTCCGGGCGGCGGGCCGCCGTCGGCGTGCGTGTCTGCGGCCTCTCCCCCTCGCCTGTGTGCACGACCAAGGCTGGAGGGGAAGTGCGGTGGGCTCGTGTGTGAGGCTGGCCACTTCCCCTCCAGCCATGGTGTGCACGACAAAATCACGACACGGACAGACATCACGACCTCCGCTTAAGGCTTCGCGTTTTGCGCTTTAGCGCACGCGAAGCCTAATAAGCTTAATCGTTTCCCCGCAGGGGAAAAAATGACTTCGTTGTGAGGATCAGTTATGTTTGGTAGGCTAAATTCGATAGCTGGAATCAAGAATCCGATACCCACAAAGGGTTGGTCGCCACGACCGGATCCAGTCTCTTAAAAATTTGTACAGCGAGTTGACGAGTAAGCGAGCAGAAACGAGTATTGTCGGAGTTGGCGCGAATATGGGCGAGTTGGCGCGAGTATTGTCGAGTTCGGGTCAATAAGTCAATAATTGGCGAGTTCAAGCGGTCCCCCACCCACTTTGTCCACGTCCACAGTAAAAATGATACATCTTGTAATTCAACAAGATTGCTTGAAATTCAAGGAAAAATGCCTTGGGTTCCAAGCAATCTGCTTGAATTCAATCATTTTTCTCGGCCGTGACCTGCAAGGAGCCCTGCAGTGCTGCAGGTTTCACTCGCGAAAGGCCCCCCACGAGCCAACTCGTTGTACCCTTTATTTTTTAGCTTTAGAAAGGATTAATGACTGCTTGTTTGCCCGCGTCGAACGACGTACCAGAAAGTCTGTCCGTCATTTACGTTCCGAAATTTTTTAGCCAACGCAAGCCCTCCTCGCGCCGGACAGGTAGGCAACATCATGCCCCCGAGTGCATGGGCGTACTGCGGGATGGCCTACACTGTGTCCTGCAGGCGCCGATCTGCTGAATGCTGGATGAAACTGAGAAAAACGGACGTACTCTCTATGGACAAAAGTGTATACAAATTTTGCCAAAATCCTTAACAAATAAGGCATTAAAGAATATCATCCCTACAACGGCATTAAAACTGCACAAAGGTGTTAAAATTTAATGCCTTTGGACACGTGTCTTTCGTGCCTTTGCAAAGGCATTAAAACACTACTAGAAGGCAGTAAGTCCTACCTTTGTTTTCCCAGTGCGAGGATGCGTTCCTAAGCACATCTTTAATAGATGCAAATTTGTATGTGGAGATACAAAATTGTCCTTTCCAATATAGAGTGCGTACCAAAGTGTCCACCAGACCAGCCACCTATATTAACGACAATAAAAATCAACGTGAAAAGAAATATTTAACTTCCAAAACCGTTTTTATTTTTAAATCATGAGTACAAAATAGCCCTGCTTTTTTGAACGCAGTTGTTTGAATGTTGATGAACGTTTGTAACCTAAGTACAAATTTCTGCTGACATAGTTATGTAAAAAAATGTACGCAGCCCATCAGTGTGCAGCTCCCCCCCCCCCCACCCCCCCTTTTCTCCCGTCCCCCTATTTAATCCGCAGCGACGTCAACATATTTGATAAGAACTGTCAGATGGAAACTGTGTTTCCGCGAAAATGCCGTGAGGGGAGGAGGAAGCGCGAGGGGAGGCGCGGGGGCCGCGGAATGAATTATGCAGGCCCAGGACTCCGTCAAGGCGGCCCCGTACCAGCCCTCCCCTTCGTGAGGCGAGAGGTTACCACAGAAAATTAATAAAAATGAACGCCAACAACGCCTCACTGCAAATAATGGAATGAGGTACAAACGCGCCCCATGCAAGGATGCATACACGGCTGGCGTTCTTAGCAGGGTGGCCAAAACTCGACAAAATTGATGAATACTTTGGTACCACAACGGTAAAATACCGATAGGGTTTCCGTGCGTTAGAACAATAAATCCTGTACTACTCTGCACCGCTCTAGTCAACCAACCACAGGCTTATTTGCCGGGGTCTTACCGCACCTGGGGACGCGCTTTTTCAACGCAACTTTCCTCTGCCCCGAGGCGTTTCTTCGGCCGCCACCAATTATTTTCGCACCAGGGGTCTCAAATTACGCCATTTTTCCAAATAACAGTGATAAGGGGAATCTCGGGAGCGGAAGGCGCAGGAAACATCAAAGAGGTAGGTATACACATTCCTATAGAAACGTACATACCAAGTACAACTGAAGGGGGAGAGGGGCAAGGGGGGGGGGGGGGGGTGGAGAGAGAGAGGAGGGGAGCGAGAGAGAGAGCAGCCCTGCCCTGTGCCCCATCATTAATCACCAGCTGGACCAACCCGTGCCGCAGCCCATGAGTGCCGGCCATGAGCCCCGGCCATGAGACCGGACTCGCCGGAGGCATTGGCCAGCCCGGAGCGCCCGGAGCACGCCCATGGCCAGGCCGCGCCCCCTGCAGCCGGGGGGGCCGCAGGGGGCGGGGGGGAAGGGGCTCCGGCCATACCGCCTCTCTCTCTCCCTTATGTACCTCCGGCGCCCCGCAGCCCCCTCCAGCCCCTCCGAAGGCGGGGTAGAGGGGACCGAGGGAGGCCCCTTCCAGACCCCCTCTAAATCCCTTGCAAGGGAGGGGGCGGGGGCTCCTTTTCACGTGGCGCACTGTGGACTCGGCGCAAGGCAAAGCGATTCGGGAAAGGGGTACGAAGGGGAGGGGCTCGCTTCCCGGCGCCGCCCACTCCGCAGGAGGCCGATGTCCACTGGGTAACAAGTGAGTGCACTGGAAACGCAAGTGTGTGAATGTCGCACACTTGTAGGTGTGTGAATATCCATTCGTACACTTAGGGGGGGGGTTAAACGTGTGAATTTTTCCTACAAAATTCACACGTTTACCCCCGTAAGTGTACGAATGGATATTCATACACCTGCAAGTGTGCGACAGTCACACACATGCGTTTCCCATTAGTGTGCCGAAGGCTTGATTCTGCCATCATGCGTAAAGTCATTTTTTATTTTTTTTTAATTGTGGTTCTTTTTTTTAAGGCCCTCTTTGGGAGATTTGCAAAATAAAGCGACATATTTAAAGTACCCCACCCCACCCCTCGAAAGAGGCGTAGTTTTGTGCACGACCCCTCTTGTCGGCGTGCGCTGTGCGCGGTGGGCGCGCAGGGCAGACGGATGAGCGCGGTTCAACGCCCTCCCCTGAGCCGTCACTTCCAATCACAGGGCGTAAGTGTCGGCCCGCGACGTCGCCGCCGACGACGCTGTTCGATGGGGTGTTAAAGCGCAGACTGAATAAATTAGAAAGTCTACGCGACGCTCCGGCTCGGCTCCTCCGGGCGGCGGGCCGCCGTCGGCGTGCGTGTCTGCGGCCTCGTCGTGAGCCTGGGGGTGTTTACTATCAGAAAATGGTACGGAGTACTCGGAATCACACTGAAGTACGTGGTATTGTGTTGCAGTCAAAATTCAGAAATTTTGAATTTTTTCTTAGGTTTTTGGCATTTTATTCCAGGCGAGGGGTGTCCGACTCGTTTAATAGCGCGCACGTCAGGCGGACTTTATCGTACTAGACTTTCGGAATCATCACAGCTTCTGCTGTGAAGCATCCGACTTGTTTTTCTGCCTTGCTAAAGATAACTGCGGTCCTATAACGTCCATAAGGAAAGATTGGCACTTTTGGAAATACCCATTCCACTGGGGTGTTATTGGCCTCGTAAATCCCCTGTAAACAGAAGTGATCACAGCTTTTATCTATATGATATATGCTATTTTGTGTTTGAAGCCGTAACAGAGCAGTTTAGGATCTTCAACATTAATAACTGGAAAAAAAACAGGAGTTGCGGTACTTACAGGTTTTAGTATGCACTTGCCCTTTGTTTCTTTCTGCTTCAAAATTTGCGAGTAAAAATGAGGTACGAGTACTCTTATTAATGTGCATCCCTTATCTGGAAACGGGTAGATAAAGGCGTTTTGCTTCCATTGGTTTTGTGCCCAAAGATCCACTATAATTTTTACCTGTTTGAATGAAGATTGGTATTGACACATTTAATCGTCCCCCAATATGCCACATTTTCAGTGGCGTCTTCTTAGTTTTACGATAGGTATAAAGAAATATGTAACAGCCGGTAAAAGCAATATTTTACCCCGAGGCTATCATCAACGGTTGTATTCACACCAGTTATGTTACCGGTCAGGCGTTGTAGTTCTCTTGGTTTTTGTGGGTTGAAGTGACTAACTCGTAAACGAAATGTCCACGCCAATTCCACGTTGTTTTCACAATTGTAAAAACGGTCGACATAACAAATGTAAGGGCCCTGAAACGTAAAAAGAGATTCGAAATTGCGATGTTAAAATCGCTGTGATCATCAGTGTACAAAGTAAA
Source organism: Frankliniella occidentalis (assembly GCF_000697945.3). Lineage (NCBI taxonomy): Eukaryota > Metazoa > Arthropoda > Insecta > Thysanoptera > Thripidae > Frankliniella > Frankliniella occidentalis. The sequence continues at coordinate 559,608 of NW_026267264.1, read as the reverse complement.
ATGTTACGGTGAAAACCCTGTGTTGATGACGTAGGCCTAGTCCAATTAATGTTCACGTATGGACATTTAACTTACTAACTTACCGCAAAAGAGTTGATAGCTTTGCCGTGGATGCCTTCGTCCTGGCACAGGAGTATGAGCATAGCCACGAGTTTGAATGCCATTTTGGATCGCTGCTCTCTGTCAAGTCAAATGTGTACATAGTACACATTAAAGAAAGTGTACATGGCATGTATGCTTTAATTAATGTGTACATAGGCATGTACACATTAAAAGATGTGTACATGGGCATGTACACATTTATAAATGTGTACATGGGCATGTACACATTTATAAATGTGTACATAGCCATGTACACATTAATTAAAGCATACATGCCATATACACTTTCTTTAATGTGTACTACCAGGTGGCTGATTAACCCCGCGCACTTCTGTAGTTAGACTGTACCGCACGCACGAGTGCGGGCGGGTTGCCTACTCGCCCGGCCCGTAAGGCGCCGTGGACAGGGGCGATAGGCAAGCCCGCCCGCACTCCTGCGTGCGGTACAGTCTAATTACAGAAGTGATCGGGGTTAATCAGCCACCTGGTATGTACACATTTGAGTTGACAGAGTACCTGCTGCTACCGCGAGGAAACCTTATTCCACGACCAGAGGTTGCAGCCGTGTTCGTCGAAGTCCACCGCCTCCTCTGCTGTGCGACCTAGGTATGCTGCGCTGCGGCCATGGACAGCACGGCCAGCACGGGAGTGCTGCTAGAGGCTGGCGTGCCAAAACAAGATTGGTCACACGATTTCCCACTAATGCAGAAATCGCTTGTCCCTAATGCAAAGCACGCACGACACTCAGCCGCTGGCAAAAGGACGCACAGCGGAGCGCCGCTGGCGAAACCACGCACAGCGCAGCGCCGCTGGTGAAACCACGCATAGCATGGCCACTGGCGAAACCACGCAAGTGCATTTTTCAAAAAAATTGAGATATCTATATATTTTGAAAGAGCGTGATTTCCTCTTTCCAACGGTATATGTCTCCAAAAATCACCAAAAAGTGCACTTGCGTGGTTTCACCAGCGGCGCTCCGCCGTGCGTGCTTTCGCCACACCCAGAAAGAAAAAACTGTCCTTGATCCAAGTGCAGAAATGTATTAAACTTTATGTACTCAACTTGTGTACTTAAGCTGAGTGCATTTTGGGATCAACTTTTTTGATCACATCGTGTACTTGAATCTAGCGCAGTCGACGAGGCAGTCGACCTCTGGTCTCCTGGGGTGGCACCTCACCACGCTCGGCTGTGAGGGCTAGTGTGAAGGGGATCGTAACAAACAAAGCCCTGGGTGAATATAAAAAGAAAAAAAATGTGCATTTTCATGTAATGATCAGTCCAAAATATCCATTCTTATTCTTTTCATAGTTCCATGTTTCGTCTTCGAGATGGGTTCTGGTGGTCGGATGTTGTTAATTGGCACCCCCAAGTTACATTTTTAAAGTTCAACGACGCTGTGATCACGGATCCAGGTTAGAGGACAATTCTTGCAAAACTCGCTCAACTACACTTAATTCGACAACAGAGAACATATTAATAGTACACCCATATTTAAATGCATTTTCGGGATTTCTGTAAAGGTATAAAAAAAGCAGCGGGAACGGAGTTTATTTTGAAAAAGTCATGCACCAAAAAAAGGCTTTTTGTAGTTGTAGACGCCTTTTTGAAACGTGGTCAGTCTTCGCGCCCTTTTCTCAATTGGACAGTTGATACCTGTACATACTTTTTCAACGCCAAACTTTCCGAAGCTTCAACCTCTAATCTCGTGGAACAACTTCGATGCTCTGTAGCTCTGTGGGCATACAACTTAGAAAATCAGCTCAATGTGTGGATGTACCTTGCAAACCTAGACCAAAGTGGAAGTGTGGAAAGCATCAGCGTTCAGTTTTGACAAGCAATAATAAAGCACCCCGAAAGGAACAAGGGGGGGGGGGGGATGGGGGCTGGACAACAATCCAGACGAAGCCTTGGATCGAATGTCCATGGTTTCTCTAATTGGCTGAGCGATTAGCGAAGCCTATTACTCCAGTGATGATCCAAAAGTTTCGCGTCTGTCTGTTTGTCTGTCTGTCTGTCTATACGCACCCCGGGTGGAAGGATCTAATGCAAAACTGTAGACCTAACTACAGTTTCTCCTCGTACTGTGTCAATCTAAAGTTAAACTGCTGTTACAAGTGCAGTATCGAGTGCAGATCCTTCCATCCGGGACGATAACTCGAAAACGGTTAGACCCAGAAGGCTCTTATTTTTATTGCCACTTTGTATTATAAAAAGGAAGAACTGTATTGATTTTGAGCCCTCTGGCTCAAAAATTGACGTGTCAAAAAAATCAAAAACAAAAAGCCTAAAACATTTCTATTGAAAAATATTTGTTTGCATCTTTCTCAGAGGTAACACGTCAAAGTAGAGTCCTTTGGACCAAAATTGTGTCCGTTTGGCTCTATCTCGAACCGTTTGGGCTCCAGAGGGCGTTTTTCAGACGGAAATGACCCCGCAAAACATTTTAATGTTTTTTCTCAGATATTTGATGGGGTTACTCGTCAAAATAAAACCCCAAGGAGAAAATTTGTGACTTTTGGGGCCGAAGGCCCATTTACGACTCTGCCTCTTGCCGCTCTTGCCCGACTCGGGTGTCAGCGCCGCAGGCCTAGGTAGATGTATGCCAGGCGCGTCGCAGCGTAACAGTGTTTCGAGAGATATCGCGAAGCCTGTTACGCGAGACGTGGTCTGGCGTACATCTACCTAGTTATCACTGTCCTACTGTGCTCAGCTGTGACTTGATCCACCCGCCCGCAACTCGTGGTAGACTGTGGGCGGTCAGCGTGGCGCGATATTCAAACAGATAATGTTTTAAATGTAAGTTGTGCCCTACAAACGCATACAGAGGTAGACATCAGTACTGGAAATGCACTGAAAGCGTGTAGCGATCTAGCCAGAGAAATTTCCACCGAAAAAGTTAACTCGGATATCAAACATAAAGAGAAAAACCGAGACCTGCCCAAAAACGTCCTCCGCCATCTTGGATTTTTTCACCGCATATGCCCTACAGCCTGAACGGTGCGTTGCACAACCGAATGGGTAGTACCGCTGGATTCGTTGGGGGCGACTTTGGGGGGGACTACTTAGGTGTAAAAATCGCTAGGACATACCCTAAACCAAGTTCCTAAAGCAGTCCAAAGAACTGATTACAGCAGAGATTAAGATTTAAGTTCGAGTACATTTTATACTCAGTTGAATCAAGTACATGTGCTCGACTTCGCATAAGCCTGTGTAGTCTCACGAACCAGTCGAAAAAAAAGTGAGTCCAGAACGTAGTTCTGATGGATAGCAATTTGAACTTAGTCCGAGAAAAAAATACTTGAACCGGCGTCAGTTTGCACTCCAATACGGACAATCCGAGGGCAGAATGGTATCGATCACCAGCTCGAATTTTCAAGAACAAAATGCACTCAGTTCAAGTGAAGAATGGCATTGATTCAGTTGATCCCAAAATGCACTCAGACCGAGTAAAATGTACTCATTCCGAGAACAGTTTTTTCTGGGTGCAGTGGCTGAGCATCGTGCGTGGTTTGCATTAGAGACAAGCGAAATAATGAACAAAAAAAGGGAGTTGTAAAAAAAGAGGCTAGAGCTGATCGCGGCTGATTGTTACAGAGCGGCACACAAACACAGTTTCGCTGTCGGTGCGGTCACTCTCTAAATGTCAAGGACAATTTTTGTAACTAGCACCGGACTTCTGCGTGCATAACTGAATTCAGATACATATTGTGACTTGCTAGTCACTAAATGTGTGTTGGTAGTTACAATATTGTATCTGAGCTACTTATGCACACAGAAGTCCGGTGCTAGTTACAAATATTGTCCTTGGACATTTAGAGTGGTGGCATCAATAACGTGCCAACTGTACAGAGAGTAGCCTATTATTTTGTAGGCATGGAAGGATACTGTCTACTGGCTACTGGTCGTTCTGGTCCTAGTGCGTTCTCTTCCGTCAAGATTCCAGGGTATATACTGGAAAAACAAAGATAGGACTCGAAACTTTTTAATGCCTTCACATAGGCATAAAAATTAGCGACCCTGCAAAGACATTAAAACTGCCCAAAGGTGTTAAAACTTAATGCCTTTGCACACCTTCGTGCCTTTGCAACGGTATTAAAATTTGACACCCCTGCTAAAAAGGCATTAAGTCCTACCTTTGATTTTTCAGTGAACCGTGAAATATCCTGATGAGGTGTATATATCTGATAACTCTGTATACAGGGTCGTCCAAGATGGAATACCAACTCGGTCGCGAACCTACAGGGGCGAAGTTAGGGGCCAGGCAATCCGAGACCCGGCCTTTTAATTTTCAAGAGTCGATTTGGGCCTTATACAGTCGGACTCGATTAAGTTTCTCGCGAAATGGCGAAACTTTCACTCCCTTTCCCAGGTTTTATAGAGGAGTAAGGAGGTCATCCCGTGGAGTGCCGCCCTGGCGCTCACTCAGGTGAGCGTCGCACGCGCACGCCCCCCCGTTCAGATAACTCACTGACAGCCTTCAAGAGGGAGGGCACAATCAAATTATCGTACTAGAACTAGAAAAAAAGAACAAGACTTCATTTCCAAGCCACCAGGCGAATTTGCACTCTTAATTCGGCGACAGTGTCGGGCCGGGCCGTGCCGTGCCGTGCCGTGCCGTGCCGTGCCGTGCGGGGCCATTTCTGGACCGGAGGACCGGGAAGGACCACGTTGGCGACTCAAAACCACAAAACCGTAAATACGACCTCTATTTTCTACGAGTAATTCTTCCAGAAATTCCCACAAATTTTTAGCAGTGCATTTATGGGATGGCTGCACACTGCCCAGCAAGGTATACTGTACCGCAACGCTGGTGCGCGCGAGGGTTGCCTATCGCTACTGTCCGTAGCGTCTTCGGGTGGCTGGTGG
>NW_026267264.1:551890-554295 GCF_000697945.3 Frankliniella occidentalis | reverse complement strand
CCCGCCACGCCCCGCCACTCCCCGCCACGCCCCGCCACTCCCCGTCAAACCCCGTTCCGTCCCGCCACTCTTCTCCGGGCGAAGAGACTTTTCCAGCCCGGAGCTAACAAGCGCGGTTTAGTTTGAAGAACAAGACAAGGGAGGGGGTGGTGGGAATGGGGGGTGGGATGGTCAGGCGACAATCTTTTGCAGACGCGTCTTGAGCCAGAGGAGGTGCGAAGGAATAAGGAGGAGAATAAAGAGAAAGAAGAAAAAAAATTATGGAAAAACCCACCAAAACCCCCGCGCGTCAAGTCGCGTCGGGGCGGTCGGGCGAGGGACGAAGAACTTTCGACAAAAGTGGCTCTTAGCAAATAAACGAAATTATGGTGGAAGAATTTAATTAGGCTTAACGTGCTAACAGCTGGCCGCCCCCTTGCTGCCGCCGCCGCCGCCCCGCCTACGGCCGGCGCCTCGTGAGCCTCCTCGCGGTCCTGTCTGCGAGCGGGGGAGCGACGGGGAGGTGTGCTGATGCGCGGCGGGAAACTGGGCAAGAGGGAAAAGAAAAGCGGAAAAACTGTGGTCGGCGAGGAAATGGGGAGGGGGGGGGAGCGAGTCCCCTGCAATGAGTCGCGCGAAAAGGGTAACACGGCAAGGGTGATTGCAATGCACACATTTGTTTGACTGGATAAATGCATTATAAAATAAATATGCGCAACACGTAATTCACGCACCTGGCCAATGTGTTTAATGCAATTATCGTGAACAATTTATCTGGCGCATCCGCCCGTATGCCGGGCGATTTCCTTCCGGTCGGACCGGAAGTGCCGGAAGTAACGCCCCCAAGGTCCTCGGGCCGCTCCGGGGCCGGGCCGGGGCAGCCTGGCGGCGTTCACACCAACTAATCACCAACCGCTATGGACGAATTGCTGCGGGGCAGGGGAGGGGGAGGGGAGGGGAAGGGCCGCGAGTGGCCACCCTCGCTCACTTCCGCTGTGCGAGGGGGTTACTCCTCGCAGCGAACCTCCCCCACCCCATTCCTCCCCCGCTCACAGTGATTCACCGTGAGAACACTGGCTGCCCCTACCCGGCGTTTTACTTTCGTAGGAATTAGACGCAGAGAGCAATCGAGAAAGAAAGAGAGAGAGAGGTGGGGGGGGAGAGAAGCAGAATATCCTTGCTTCTTCTCGACGAACAAGACCTGCTGACCATACGTCTTTGAGGTTGATAGCCAAGCACCTCTATTTCACGTCTCATGCTCCCCTCCTCTCTCTTACTCTCTTTCACTCTCTTTGTCTCTCTCTTTGTCTCTATCTATCTCTCCCTCCCCCCCCCTCTCTCTCCCTCTCTTCGCACAATGCACAATGGCAGCTGGTTGTGGAATGCTTCTCTGACGCCCGCGGCGGTGCCACCCCGAGCCGCCGGTGGGTCGATGGCTCTGCGATTGTGCCCGTCTCCGTTCCCGTGTGCGTGTCCTCCGCGGGGGATGCCGAGCTGTACCGCGGGGTGTTCGGGGTGCTTGAGGTACTCTGGGGGGGGGGGGGGAGGATCGTAGAGCTCGGGTTGCTCGAGAGTTGCTCGGGGTGCTCGGGGTGCTCGGGGTGCTCGGAGTGCTCGGAGTCCTCGGGGTGCTCGGAGTGTTCGGAGTGCTCGGAGTGTGCGGGGTGCTCTGGGTGCCCGGGGTACCGGCCGTCGCCCGGCGGGCCCCTGTGAACTGTAGGGTAGGCAACCCAATGCGCGGGCGTGTCCGGCGGGCGGGGGGTGCGCTACGGCGCTCGCTGCAGCACGGGGCAGCGCCGCCGGCATAGCATGCACATTGGCCAAAAAAAATGGGGGTTGAGGTCTCCAGTTCCTGTCCCTGTTCCATACGACTCCTGTCTGGAAAAGACGTCATCAGTATTAGTGTGGATGTGAACGTTCGCTTACATCTCGCTCTTGCGGCCTGCGTAGTACGGGTGAAACGTAGTGAAACCACTATGTGCCTCTATATGCCACTTCAAGGATTCAAGTGTTCGCGGAGAACTCACATCGTAGACCACCTTTACCCTGTCTGTCTGTCTGTCTGTCTGTCTGTCTGTCTGTCTGTCTGTCTGTCCCACTTCATCATGGAGTGAGAAAGAGGGGGGGAAAAGAGGGGGCTTGGGGGCATGCATAGTGAGTAGATAACGACAAGATCGAGGGCAGAGTGAGGAACACGGAAGCAGAGGGTTGATCGGAGGGGAATGTGCACGCACAGGTGCGGGTCCAGTGGGGCGGGTTGGGGGGAGGAGGATGATAAGGAGGAGGAGTGTCGACAGCCCGAGCGGCGGCGGGCAGATGAAGCGCTTGCGAAATGGCGGAGGAGGCGCACGGCTGTAAGGGTCTGTGTAGGGGCACGGCTAGGGTCACCGCGACGAGATAAGGCTAGCGGTCAGGCGAGCGGGTGG
>NW_026267264.1:550244-551710 GCF_000697945.3 Frankliniella occidentalis | reverse complement strand
GGGGTGTCGCCTCCACTTGACCGACTGTCCGTCGTATCCGAGACGCGGCCGAAGCGGCGGCCGGCCGGCACGCCAAAAGCCGAGTGCATCGGGAGCGACACAAAGAGAAGGAAAAAAAAGGGGGAAGGAAACAACGAGAGAAAAAACGTAGTTATCGTTTTCGCTGTATTTAGAGCGCAAGTGTTGGTGTATGCAGTATATAGCCGGGTCGAGGATACTGGTCGCGTTTTTGACGTTAATGATGCGAGTCCATGACAGTGCCGCATTATACTGGCCGAGCGGCTCCGAGGCGAGCGTGGCAGCGCCCGTGCAGGGTCTCCGCAGCAAGACGTGGCGGAGGCCACAACCTCCCCGCCCTGCCGGGGGGTGACCGGGCTGAGGACACTGGGAGCGGAGGAGACGAGCCCGTTAATGAGCCCTGCATCGTAATCGTGTTCATGTATACGGGGATGTGACGGGCCGTCGGCTCGCCGTCAGTTCGCCGCTATCACCCTGATGCAATTGGCGCTGCCCATCAAGCTCCTCCGCCGCGGCCCAGGCGACCCCCGCCAAGGGCCAAGGAGCTCGCACCGAGCAGGCCGGGGTGGGCACACCCGGGCACACCTGCCGTGCGATTCAGGAGATCGTTCAAGAGAGGCTCTCTTATACATCCTGTATATCTCCGTCCTTGTTGCACTCATGGGTCAGGTATAGGAGAGCCCCTCTTGAACGATCTCCTGTATCAGACGGCTGACCTCACGAGACGCGAAGCGACGGTACTCACAAGTGATACCCTCCCCGTTTTAACGAGTCTGCGTTATGCCCGCTTTTTTTTTCGCCGTGCATACAGAGCGGTGCGCATGTTGCTCTGAGCGTGGTGATCGTGCTTCGTTATGTTTAGCGATCGTCCAGAGAGTAAATCCGTTTTCCTCAGATTCATTCGGCAAGTTTACGGGAGCTCGGCGCCCGTGAGACTCGTCGACTTGTCAGGGTAGGCCAGCCCGCACTCCACGCATGCACTACATGCAGGATGTTGCCTACGCAACAGGCGCTTTGAAGCTAGTAAATATTCCGTACTAATTCTAATTTTAGTATGGTTCGCACAAACTAATTGCGTACTAAATCGTGGTACTATCGGTAGAATTAGTACGGCAATGGGTGGGGCCAACTTCACGGAGGTGCAGAGACTATACTTTCAGATTTACAGCGAACGACGGACGTACTTTCTGGATGAAGCGTACTCGGGCCGGGGCGCTCCCCGTTACGTTTGTGGCCGCGGCCGTCCACACCAGCTGAGGGTCGGTCGGGGTCAGCCGGGGTCAGCCGGGGCAGCCCCGGGGAGCGGAAGAGCTGGTCATGGAGTCATACGGAGGGCGTGTGCGTGACGTCACAGAGTGGCCCGCCGCCCCGCGCTCCCCGCTGCACACCAGACCCGTTATGGATGCAACTTGCAACTTAGGCCTCCACCCCGCCCCACCCCGCCCCAC
>NW_026267264.1:541287-549849 GCF_000697945.3 Frankliniella occidentalis | reverse complement strand
GTGGCGACGCTAGGGCAGATGACCATAGCAGAGGCCCGCGACAGCTCCACCCCGCCATGGCAACGACTTGGCCTGTCGCTCCCGGACGGACAAGCCTAAGCCCTTCGGCTAGGAGGACAGGGCGTTGGATGAAAGAGAGAGAGAGAGAGAGAGAGAGAGAGAGAGAGAGAGAGATAGAAAGGGGGGAGGAGGGGAGTGCAGTAATGCCTGATAACATTCCGGTTATTATCCGTTTCTTCCGGATCGGGCAGAGCGAGCGTCGAGGTCGAGAGAGCTTTCGGCTTTCGGCCCACTATCTCGGCTTCATCGACAGCTTTTATCTGCTAGACCATTTTAGATGTAATATTTTACTTTTACAACCGTAGAGGAAAATATTCCTACAACGTTTACAATGCAATTCATGTACATTCATTATACATCTACAGAATTCTGTATGAGTAATTTTCCATCGGTGGACGGTTTGCCTTCACACTCATTCAGAAAGTGTTTAACCGGTAAAGCTATTGTAATTGTCCTACCCCGGAGTTTGCCATTGCAATGTTCAACTCAGTAGTCGTGCGTTTGTAAGTTTGCAACTCTTTTGTTGAACTTTATTCAGATGCACACTGTGTGGGATGTGTCCAAGGGAGCAGCTGCTTGCTGACAAGTGCATAACTGTTTCGTTTAACACTTATGCAACACTCGTAAAACAAGTGTGCATCTTGTGCTCATGAGCACGTGCACGTTATGTGTACTTTTTCTTATCAGGACACTTCATGGTGTTTAAACACATGAAGGACACTACATAGAGAGCAAAATTTAAAGTTTGAAAAGTGTGCAAATTCTGGACATTTGGATGGTTTCACACTGGTCTTATTAATAGTAGAAAAAACCTTGCACCTGGTCGTGATCGGGTGATTCTTAGGAATCGGGACATTTTGGGGATTTCCTAAAATTTTTATTTTTTGTCAAATTTGTAAGGTTTTTGATCGCAATGGTTTTATTTTACTCGGAATAGTATATGTGCAAAGTGCTGATAGTTCAAATCACTCAGTAAACCCAACAGCATGCAGTGGTGCATGCTTTATATACAGAAGAAGAAGAAGAAGAAGAAGAAGAAGAAGAAGAAGAAGAAGAAGAAGAAGAAGAAGAAGAAGAAGAAGTAGAAGAAGAAGAAGAAGAGCGAACGGCCCATCCAAAAGAATCCGAAGTGCTGGAGTCCCATCCGAAAGAGTCCGATGTTGTTTTGTACCCATCAACTTGTACCCATCCATTTGAAAATCACACCACCAATTGGTGTGCAACTTACTACAATTGTTTAACTAGTGATGTGCGTGTTTACGAAGTATGGGAGTTGCAAAGAGATCCTTTTTAACTTTACCATCACAAAGCCATATGCTCTGTGCATGTGAAGCAAGCGCTGACATTGCTTTTGACACCATAGAAAGAGTAACACTGCACTGAGCACATACTTGTTCTTATGAACGAGCGTCTAGAATGTACATCCGTTTCTCCGATTCATTAGATTATTTGGCAAGTTAGAAGAGGTCGGCGCCTGCGAATCTCGGGGTAGGCCTCCCCACAGTACACGAAAGCACTAGAGGTAAGATGTTGCCTATCTATAAGGCGCTAAGAGACCTAACACTGACTGGACTAAGCCATGTCGTAACGGCCGATAACGGACGTCTTTTTGGATGATCCAACTAATAATGGCAATACAATAATTTAAGTTAAATAACAAGTTCATTCTTTAATACCAAATTAATTTTGTGTTCTTCGTCGCCTTTGTTGTTCTCAAAAGTTTCATGATAATGTCCTCAGATATCTTTTGAGTCAAATTCCTTTCATAAAACTGCGCATCTTGACATCTCCAAAAATGAAGTACCTATGAACTACAGAATTCTGGATTCATATACCGGGTGTTGCATAAAAGACACAGGTGCGAGCGGGTTTGCCTACCCGCTCTGCCCGTAAGGTGCCATAGCCCCTTAGGTAGGCAAACCCGCCCGCGTCTGTGTCTTTTATGCAACACCCGGTACACTGTCTGAAAAAAGTACAAAATGTTGACCAGTACACTTGATTTGTCAACCCATTTCACGCCCCCTACTGTCAAACCCCTACTGTACAAATTTTCAGACAGTGCATATGAATCCAGAATTCTGTAGTTCATAGATACAAATTTCAGCATAGAGCCTTTAGGCACTACAACAATACGTAGATTCTGTACCACATCCTGTACGGGAATGCTGTACGTAAATTAACAATGTTTTGTATATTCTTTAAAACGACGGTTTCGTAAATAAGAAAATAAACAAAAAAAAAATCGAAAATTTGTAGTTTCATGAAAATTGGGAAATTTGCGTAAAATTTGCACTCCAGGAGACATAACGGTACCTCCTATCAATATGCGCTTATTTGTTTTTAGTCAACTCAGACCCGCTCATTACTAAGGGCTCTAAACAGAACCGCTCATCTGCACGGGTCCTACACAGAACCGCTTATCTTTCTGAAATACGGGCGGGTGATTCCCAGATTTCAATGGATGTTTCTAGGCGGTGTGCTTCAATTTAGAAACAAAAAGTGTAACATACTCTCTCGTCTGTACTGGAACACCGTATTTTAACTGCTATAACCCGTAAAAGCCTCCGGTATTGGGTGATATTATAGTAAATACGAGGGGCAACCTAACCTAACCAGCGCCCCGGCCGCGAGCAGATGAGCGGTTCTGTGTAGGACCCGCGCAGGTAAGCGGTTTTGTTTAGAACCCGATTTGATGAGCGGTTACGTTTAGCCTAATGAATTATAAGCGCATATTGATAGGAGGTACCGATAAACTCGGTTGTTCCCCTTTTCTTCCCCATCGAACCGGAAACTGCGAACAATAAAGATTTTTTTTTCTTCTGATCCGGAAACCGGTTCACCATTTCCTGAACCACCCCGCCGCTCCGCGCCCCGGGCTCGGGTGGGCTCTCAGGCCCGGGCGCGCGCCGGCCCCGCTAGCGCGCGCTAGCGGCCAATTGCCTGAGTCAACAGCGGGTCAATCGGCTCTGGCTGCAGCCATGGCCGGCTCTGGCAATCAATACGCTCTTATCAGACGCACAGAGAATCAGAAAACGTTGTCTCCGCCCGCTTCGTCTGCATGAAATGTTGTCGCTGTATTCACTACTGATGGATTCTCCAGGGAGTTTGAGGTAAAAAGAAGAAAGGGTATAGAACAGTATCGGTCGATTGGTCGATATTGTAGACCTACCACCGCCGTGACCGAACGGCGGGAGGCTCTCGTTCAATCACACTTTAAGTTTGTTACGAACAACTGTTCTTCGTAACGTACAAGGGATTTGGAGCACTTGTAATACAAACACAAATTCTTTGTATTACGAAGGGCCTGGTTTGTGTCAAAAACGAGACTATTCGTATTACGAATGGGGGCTGTTCGTAATATGAAGGAAAATCGTTCGTAATATAGCTGCTTTAGTGCACGTTACAAACCCAATTCTTCTTAATATGAACACTTATTCTGTTTGTAAGGGACTATGTAGAGTGGCAGGAAGTTTTCTGTTCTACCCGTTATTCTTTCTTGGGCTGGCTAAAAGAATAAATAAAAATGAGAAAAAAATCAATTTATAGACGTTACTCCTCAGAAAAAATCGGTCAGCTTTTACCTTATTCAGACAGTGACTAAGGCTGCAGAGTTCGAGGGGGCGGTGCGTCCTGCCGCCGTTCTGGTTTGGTTTTGTGCGTCCTCATTACCCGCCGCAATGATAAGGCTGGCGTTCTCTGGGAAAACCAAGTTGTCACAGTTTCAAGTCCACCTTACCGTATAGATGCATGACAAATATGAAAGTACAATTTTTTATGTGTCCTTTTTCGCAGATATGTTCCAGTTACGTTTCAGAGTTTCATTGAAACTTGATGATTATGCAGAAAACCAACACAACACACTGTAAAAAAACATCTGATTCTACGGGACTGCCAACGGACCTTCCGTTATAGCATGCTTCAGTAAAGAGGTACGGAAGAACCGTTTGAGTTGGACCATGTAACAAAATGTAGGGTACGGATGCGTCCGGAAAATAATTGCCGCTTACCTTCGTTAAATACGTGATACGGTTGCTCCTCACCCCAGAAATAAGGTACGGAACAACCCGGAACATCCGTTTTGCTTCGACCGTACAACTAAATTTAGGGTACGGACAAGTCCGGAAAATAATTGCCGCTGTTGTCCGTTGATTTTCCGCAGTTTTTTCTCACAGTGCAGATCATCAAAGATACGAGCAAAGATGTCACTGAAAATGCGAGAGTCGGATATCTCGCTCTCAGCAGTGAGATTGGAGAGCTCACCGGTGAGGGAGCACTCGCGCGAGCAGGCAGCCAAGCTGGCAGGCAGGCGTTCACGCGAGTGCTCACTGCTGGTGAGCTCTCTAATCTCACTGCAGGAGAGCAAGATCACTGACACGAAAAATATCGAGTGCGAGATATCTTATTCTCACTCAATCCGAGTCATAATTTGCGGTCCTCACCCAACAAAAGTTTCCTGCATATGGGGGAGGTCAGGGAAATAATCTTCCTCATACAGAGTGAGAATTCTGTGCATGTGACTTAAATAGGGTGAGCCTTATGGTCATCGCTCTGATCTGATTGAGCGAGGCAAAATTGTCTCACTCATATCTAGCACGACACCTCACTCACACGGAAAAAAATAAATTGGTCGTCAGAACTAAATAAGTTAATTTCGTGACAATCGATCAAAAAATTGTTGAGGTAACTAATAAGGTCAGGACCAAGATTAAGTTGTCAGAGCCAAGAGTTGGTCGCTAAAACGAAGCACGTTGCTGCAGGAGCCAATTCGCGGTTTGTTTTCAGAACGAATGCGTTAGCTCAAGCACCGAACAGCTTGTTCTGACAACTTAATCTTGGTTCTGAAAACAAACTATTAGTTACCTCAACAATATTTTGATCGATTGTCACGAAATTAACTAATATTTAGTTCTGACGACCAATTCATTTTTTTCCGTGCAAAGGTTTTCAGTGGCGTCACTTCTACTAGCGATATCACGTGCGTATAGTGCCACACTAGTTAAAAAATATTACTGATTTTACATCAATTGTTGACAATTTGTTACAGATTAGGTGCAATTGGAGGTTTGGAAGCCATGGCCCCTACGGCCGCATTGAGTATGTAATCCCGCAACACTGCTGCGTATTCAGAGTTACACTCGGTACAAAAAGTAGTGTCCCTCCCCATTCTGAGTGTGGGTGCACGGGTTAATGGGTTACGCTGCGCAGGAGATTTCTTTCCCGGTCTGCTCAACTGAATTCACTGTAAAAAGCTTGCGAAGAACTTTCTTTGCATTGCAAAGAATTATCAAACGTTGTAAACTGCTTTGCATTGCGAACTAAATCCTTCGCACCTTACAAAGAAAATCGTTCGTAGCGCTGCAAAGAATTAGTTTGTAACCTGGCAAACCATTTCTTCGCGACTTACGAAGAAAATTGTTTTCAACTCAAAGAAAATAGTTTACATTACAAACTTCCTCTACAATGCTTGAAAATTCTTTTCACGAATTTTGCAGTGAACACCCTAGGCATTGTCAGCTAGCCCAACATGTGCAGGACGCCGCCGGTCGAGGCATTCGCAGGTGCCACGGAGGACGGCAGAGTTCACAGAGTGCGGTCACCGCTGAGCCGCCTGGAGAGTGGAGTGGAGCGGCTGGCGAGGCGTGCGAGCGCGAGTGAAGTAGACGGGAAACAGGCCCGATGTTCCAGTCCTCCACCTGGTAATTTTCTGTTTTGGCTGAGCGCCCCCCCTCCCCCCCCCCCTGGCGGTCGGCGGCACCGACGGTGGGCCGACCACCATCATCTGGCCGAGCTTGGCCACGCCAAGAGCACGGCGCAGTAGAGGTCAGTGCGCGGCGCGCGGGGGCGCGGAGGTCGACGGCGTGCTGTCCGACCCAAAACAGGTTCACCGTAACCTTCCAACAACTTTAGCGCGCTGCTCTCCAAAATGTATCTGCTCTCTCTCTCTCTCTCTCCCTCTCTATCTCTCCTTCACTTTTCAGAATCATGCGCGTCTACCAAAATGACATCGCCAAAACCTGACGGAGCACGAAGTGGGCCACGAGGAATGTAGATACCACAGCATTTCCTCGTGATAAATTGGTGTAACATACTTGGATGGAAACACTGGGTCAGAATGTATGTGTTGGCATTTCCAGTGCGAATCCTGCTTTTCGGGCCGACCTTCTCGTATGAATTTTTACTTACTTCTGTACTGTAGTACGCCACTCCCATTCACTTGCTGCAGTTCTTCCTCCTCCACCTCACTCGCAGTTGCACACACGCGCTCGCACACACACACACACACACACACACACACACACACACACTCACACACACACACACACACACACTCAGAGCGCAGCAGGCTGGTGCGCCACTCCGAATTGAGAGGAGGGGAGGAGGGGGCTGTGGCGGGGCGCGGCGGTGGCCGGGGTCGCCCTCTCGGGGGCGACGGCCTGCTCCGCCCGCTGCTGCGCGGGCGCCCTCGCCTCGCCGCTCAGCCCGTCCGCGGGGGGCGCGTCGGCGCGTCCGGGACCAGACACGCCGCGTGGTGGTCACGGACGGAGCGCTCATGCGACCCACAGAGCGAGGCGAGGACGGCGTCCTTGGCGACCACCCGCCCGGTCCTGGGGCCTCCTAGGCTACCCGCGGGTCACATTGACGTCACCGGTCGCCATGAAGGACGAGATGCGCCCTGCGAGCAAGTCCGTCCTGCTGGACTTGACCATAGCCACGGCCTACGGCCTGTATAGAAAGAGAGGGGGAGACCGACGGACAGAGAGTAGTTGCGCATTTCGAGCTGAAGCCAATCTCGCGCTCCCTCGCTGCTGGGCGCAAGTTGTGACGAGGCGGCGTAGCGCCTGCCGACGAGTCGAGTCGAGCCGAGCGAGTGAGGGCAGCCGGGCCGCGGGGGAGCCGGGCCCGGGACGGGCGGGGGCGGGGCGGGGCGCGGCGGGGGCCTTCTGCGTCTCGCTGAGCCACGCGGCGCGGCGGCGCTCGGCTGGGCTGGCGGGGCGGGCGCGCCGCCGCGCCAGGCCGGCAGCCAGGGCTGGCGGGCAGGCAAGCGGGGCCGCGGCCACGGGAGCGGACCCCCAGGCCGGCCGCGGCGGCGGGCCGGGCGCTCGGCTCGGCTCGGCTCGGCGCGGTACGGCCGCGAGCGTGCCCGCAGCGCAGCCAAGCGCCAAGCCAGCCAGCCAGCCCAGTCGCATACGTGTCTCCCTGCTGATCGGAGCTCGAGCGGGCTGTGTCGCGTCCTGCCACCCCCGCCACTCGCCCCGCGCCCCGCGCCCGCCTTGCGCCCCGCCCCGCGCCCCGACGTGCGTCGTCAGTTTGTTTACATGATGCCCCTGCCCCCCGGGCCCCTCCCAGTGCGCCCCCAGTGAGTGTCAGTGGTTGTCAGTGACGTGCTAGTGAACAGTGACCCCGTGCCGCCCCCGCCGCCGCCCGCCGCCGCCATGGAGGACGTGCACGGTGACCTACTCGACTGCGGCTTCGAGCTGGAGCCCCAGACTCGCGCCCGGTCCAACACATGGCCGCTGCCACGGCCGGAGAACTTCGTGGACATGATGAAGGAGGAGGGCGACGAGGCGCAGTGCGCGGGCATGACCCCCAACATGTGCCTCGGCCTCGGCGGGCTCGGCGACCTCCAGGTCGGCCAGGTGCCGGGCGCGCCGCCGCTGCCGGGGCTCGGCGCGCACCCCGCGGCCGCGGCCGCCGCCGCCGCCGCGGCCAAGAAGAACTCGACGCGCCGCAACGCCTGGGGCAACCTCTCGTACGCGGACCTCATCACACAGGCCATCACCACGGCCCCCGACAAGCGGCTGACGCTGTCGCAGATCTACGAGTGGATGGTGCACAACGTGCCCTACTTCAAGGACAAGGGGGACAGCAACAGCTCCGCCGGCTGGAAGGTGAGAGAGATGAGCGGCTCAACAGGTCCCAGCCAGGCCGCCCGGCTCAGCCCGGCTCGGCTCGGCCACTTAGGCCCCGGCTAGGCCTCGGCTCGGCTCGACTCGACTCGCAGCCGAGCGAAGGACGTTCGGTGTTACGTCGCAGCACAGGCAGGGGCCAGCCAGTCAGCCAGTCGACGTATACAGCCCGCCCCGCCGCGCCCCGCCGCGCCCCGCCCCGCCCCGCCTGATCTGCGGCCAAACTCACACACTCACACTTGCCGTCCGAGACGTAAGCCAAGGCGTCGGCCCGCCAGCGGCGTAGCACGCGAAGGGGAGTGGGAGGGGGGGGGGAGTGCGAAAGAGCGCGCGCGCGCGATAGAGAGAGAGAGAGCGACCCTTGGATGTATCAGAGACAGAACCCGAGGGAAATAAAGTCCAGGGCCAGGGCCGCCAGGAGGGCAGGGCAGGGCGAGCCTCCAGGCGTCCAGACTCTAAGGCGGGCGGACTCTCTTTTCGATACGACTGGCCGGGTTAGGTTGGGCGGCGTGGGGCCGGCGGGGCCGCGCCAGGAGAGCTGCTGGGCCAGCCGACAGGTCCGTGCCCTCCTGCCCCTCCTGCCCCTCCACGCCCC
>NW_026267264.1:533490-541170 GCF_000697945.3 Frankliniella occidentalis | reverse complement strand
GGGGGCAGGGTGGGGGGCAGGCGAAAGGGTACGAGGAGCCGCCTCCCGGCGACCGCCTGCAGAGCGCGCGTCGTGTTTCGATTTAGCGTCGTGTTTCGATTCCGACTCGTTCGATAGACTTTATATATCCAAGTTCCGCGTAGGCTCACGGCTCCCGGTGGCCGTGCACCTGCCTTAGCTGCAGCACGTGGCGTGGGCGCCGGAGGACGCCGCCCTGGGCTGGGCTGGCCGCGGGGAGCGTGGCGGCGCGGCGACCGCGTGGTCAGAAGTTGGGGGAGTCACGGGGCGGGGGGCCGGCGGGGCCGGCGGGGCGCCGGAGCACGCTGCCGAGACCACAGCGGCGAGGATGCCTGCTGCCGCCCGCTGTCCGTCACTCCCGCCATTCCGCTGATCGGCATGGCGCATAGCTGCCATAACTCTGCATGCTTGGCGGCAGCTGGCAGCAGCGAGGAGCTCGCCACCGAGAGCTTTCCGAGAACGACCGCAGCACAAGCACAACGGCCTGCCCTCGGCCCCGCCCGGTCCCGCTACGCACCGCCACCGCGCGCCGGCACCGGCGTTGCCATTGCGGGTAACTGAGAAAACCAAGCAAAGCCAATAAGTCCGTAACTGTATTTTAGCTCGCTACCCTTTCGGGAGGGAGAGCTACACCTTTTGAACTCGAACACGTGTTTGTGTTTGTGTACACGGGGGCGCAGCCCAGGGTCTTTTGGAACACGTAAATGGGCTTGATAGACCATCATATTAGCGTGCTTAATGCTGATTTGCACTATTTGGTTCAAGAACTGTTGAGGTGTGAACCTGTCAACAAAACCGGAGCCGGACCGTTGAGAGGGTGTTGACTAGAAGTTGCGGATTTTTTTTCCGCCTTCTCTTTTCCCCCTGCCTCCTCTTTCCGCGTTGGACATGACGCCGAAGTGCTGCACGCGGCGGGATCGGAACGCGCCAAAGTTTGTTGTTGATGTTGACGCCTCGGAGTTCACGATGCCCTGGACGGCAACGCATGCGCGACGAGCGGGGAAGTCCGGGACGAGGTCCGGCAGCAGCGGCAGCAGTGGGCTGGGGGGAGAAGAGAGGTGGGGAGAAAAGGCGCGCGCTTTCCTAAAACTGAACAGAGTCCTCGCCTGTGGAAGAACGCTGTGCACCTAGAGTTTTTGAATCGAGTACTATACATTCTACGTGATCCTTAATTTTTCAAGCGATTGATTGAAGTTCTATCTGTACTTAAAAAATTTATGAATCAGGCGCAATATGTACTTGGTCCAAGAGCTCAGTGTTTTGGGTGTATGGCTATATCAGACTTATTTCCGCTCTGCGGATTGACCTACTACAATATGGCGGCCAACAACGGCGGGGACCTCGCCGATTAGGCAGCTCAGTCGCCTGTTGCGCCTCGAGAAGCGCTAACGCGTGCGTTTGATCTGCACTCGAGATCGACGACGGCGGCGGCGCGTGGGTTCATTGCATGTAAACACTGTGTACGTGTGTATTTGTGTACGTATGTGAAAAATGGGGGAAAAGGGGGGGTGGGGAATTCCAATTCTATGATGTTGCATCACCTCATTTCTTATCTCGGCCTCTCAACACAACACGTAGTAATATTGCGCGTAGAAAAGTGTGTGTGTGTATGTGTGTGTGTGTGTGCGCGCGCGCGCGCGCGTCTGAATGGGGTATTATAGTTAACCCTCTCAAAGCAGGTTGTGGCAGTCGTAACAGCAGAGCAGTATGAGGAATATTTTGTCGGTAAGCATAAAGGAGATCAGCTGATCTTCCTAGGAAGATGCCAAAACATCGCGAGCCTCAAACCTCCGAGCCAGATGCCATCTCTGAAAAAAGGCTAAAAGACATCTAGGACGATCTAGTTTTTGACCATGTAGACGTAAATGGTCCAAAAATAGACCCTGGATGCAGGTCCGGCTGGCAGGGGGCCGTGCATCGTAGGTTGCCTACCCACAGGGGTTTGTGGCACTAATTGCCTACCTGGCTGGGTTGCAACTGTTTTTCGGAAATAGTTTTAAACATTTGAAGGCTTATTAGTGACGTTCTGCTGCAATGTTCCCCTAATGATGTTCTACGTACACTACACAAAATGCCTCAAGCGCTCGTGGTTGATGTTCGTATGTCTCCAGAGGCACCGACACCTGAGGGAGGGTAGGGGAAGGACAGCGATCAGGACCAAAATGTTCGTGTATTTGTATACACCTAACCTAACACGCGCGATTTATTACGATAAATATATTTAAAATTAGGAGTTTCTCCTGTATTTTTCTACTGTGATTGTCAATGGACGAAACGGGTCGATGCGGTGGTTTTTAGAGACATTTTAGAGATATTGGCAGCCGCTATAGAAGGACACACACCTCACATGCCGCGGTGCGGTGACGCGGGTTGTCTATTTACCAGCAGACCCGCCTCTGATAACCCCCTCTCCCCTCTCTCTCTCTCTCCCCCCCTCTGTCGTTTTATCTCTCCCCACTGTGCATATTCCACTCCTCTTCACCCTCTCTCTTCTCTTCTCTTCTCTTCTCTTCTCTTCTCTTCTCTTCTCTTCTCTTCTCTTCTCTTCTCTTCTCTTCTCTTCTCCCACCCCGCTCATTGCTGCGAACTCCAATGAGGTCCAGCACCATCGTGGGTACCCTCTGTGTGTGTGTGTGTGTGCGTGCGCCTGTGTGTGTGCGTGTGTGACGTCTGGCGTCTTCCGTCACCCCTCTCGCCGTGACGTCACAGCCGCGGGCGACGAGCTCCGATTCCCTTTTCTTTATTTGCTCTTTTTATTTTGTTCCTCTCCCTCTTCTTCTTCTTCTTCTTTCCGTTTGTAACATCTCGGTGCAAGTAATTGGCATACGAAAGCTCGCGCGCGTCGCTATTCTCCGCCGGCCCCATCCACCCACCACCCATCCCCGCCCCGCGGGTCCTGATAGAGACGCGAAGGCGAAGGCCCGGCTGGGCGCTGGCACCTGCTCCGCTAGCTCCGCTCAGGTGGTGCGCCAGCAGCGCCAGCAGCGCCAGCAGCGCCCTCGTATCAGTGACTTAGCGCCCCTGCTTCTGATTGGCTGGCGGGGCGGGCGGGGCGGCGCGTGGCACATCACGTGTCAGCCCGCCGAGCGAAAGGAATAATGTTTAAATGGGAGCAGCAGCAGCAGCAGCCAGTGTTGCCAGAAAGGTATGCAAAAAAATCGCCCAATGCACCTGTGCGCAACGGGCTTGTATCTCCGCCTGCCTACTAGGCAACATCTGCACAGGCGCGCATGTGGTTTGCCTAGTAGGCAGGCGGAGATGCCACCCACAGCACACACGTGTATTGGGCGCTTTTTTGCAGAACTTTTCTGGCAGCACTGGCAGCAGCAGTAGCAACAAGTGTAAACGGTGATATACCGTGTCGCTTTTGTTATTTGCTGAATTCCCCGTTCGGTTCACACCTGTGTGGGTTAGTTTGCCTGAAACAGTTTTGTGTATAGGTGTGGCGCCGGTGGTGGTGTTCGGTTCAGGTGCGCCAAGGTTAAAGGAGGCAGAGACAGTTGTGCGTTGATGCGGCTACGTATACGACGTGTACCTGGCTGTGGCTCTGAAGTCGGCCGAGCCCGCCGTTCCTTCGTTCACTGTTAAATTCCTACAAAGCATCCGCTTTGCAGAGCTGCGAAGTATTTTTCTCCTTTGTAACTACGAAAGCATTTACTTTGCAATTACAAAGTGATGCTTTGCAATTGCGAAGCAATGAAAACGCTGCAAAGCATCGCTTTGCAATTGCAAAGTGTCACTTCCAGGGTTGTTAAAGTTACAGTAACGCAGTAACGAAGTTACTGTAACGCGTTACTCGTTACTGTAACGATAACGATAACGCGTTACATTTTCAATTGGGCTGTATCGGTAACGCGTTATCGTTACCCTCGTCAGTAACGAGACGTAACGTCGATACATTTTACTCGTTACATAGGTACACTTAATTCGTTGATGATGATGCGAAGGGAGTTAAAGTTTAAGCGCTCTGCAGCAATCGTGCAATATTTTCCCGTGAACACCACAGAGCCGAAGGGGGTGAGGGGGTGGGGGGGTCAGGTCTTATATTATGACTTCTCAGCATAGCTGGGCGCGGCGCTTAGGGCCGCTGGACTGCGGCGCGGGACTGGGGGAGGGAGGAGGGGATGTTGTGACTCCCCGCGCTGGCTCGCTGGCCGAGGAAGTGCGGTATGGTGACAAGGAGGCCGCTTCGTATCAGCGCCAGCCTCCGGCCCAGACATATGAGTCAGCCGTAGGTCAGCAGTCTTTTCGCTCTCCTTACCGCCACCGGCGTGCTGCCTGGTGGAGTGGTGAAGGCAGGCTAGGCGGAAGGGTAAGAGGGTAAGAGGGTAAGGGCAGGAACAGCAGGTGACAGCTTCCTTCGGTCACATTTGTGTCAGTCACTGCAGTGCGTCGCCTCCGTTTCGCTCCGCCGAACTTCTCTAGAGTCGATGGGGAAATGACTGACTAGGGGACACAGCGTACGAGTTATTTCAACGTATTTCGGTTATTTTGCGGTATTTGGGTGGTATTTCGCGACTATTTCGCCATTATTTCGCATTTATTTTGCGGCAGGTGTAAGACTTATTTCGCATGTAATTTTCCCCTTGTCTAGAACATTAAAAGTGTTGCTTTCTTTGCTAGATTTCATTGTATACAACATTACGTAGCATATTTCTAAAAGAAATTTGGCTTCAGTTAACATGCTTTTTTTTTACGTATGAAATACCCTTTATTATACATTAACATCTTAAAACTGTTTCTCTCTAGAAATTTTTTGAAAATATTAATTTCATGTATCGAGTAACGAAGTAACGACGTTACCAGTAACGTAACGCGTTATAATTCTCCGAAGGCTGTAACGGTATCGGTAACGCGTTACCGAGGGTAGAGTAACGAGGTAACGGTATCGCGATACATTTTCAAAGTAACGTTAACAACCCTGGTCACTTCGTAATTGCAAAGCATCACTTTGTAATTGCGAAGTAAATTCTTATAGTTACAAAGGAGCAAAATACTTCACAGGAATTTAACAGTGTTCGTTCTGCGTCGTGTGCCCGCGCGCGAGAGCGTTCAAGTGGCAACAGCCGTTTGCAATGGACTTAACGTCACGTAACTCCCCTGAAATAACGAGCTGATAAAGTCGGTCGCGCGCTCGGCGCACACGAATCCCATACTCATTGTGATGCGCTTAATCTGCTCAATTTTGTGGGGACCTGCTAAGTTATGCGCTAAATATATCATTTATAACGTAAAAGTTGTAAATAATAAATACATTTCTGAACGAATCTGTGCACACTAAACCCTAATTCATTTTGCTGTGCATAAACTTGCAGAATTTTATACTTCCATGAGTATGCACAAATTTGAATGCATAACTGTGTACAAAATGTGCATAATTATGCACACACTGTACATAGTTATGCATTACATTGTGGCTAATATTATGGCTGTATGAAAATCTGCAAGTTGTATGCACAACAAAGTGCATAAGGATTTAGTGTGTGCCTGTGGACATAGCTGGGCATAGTTGTTGTACATAGTGGTACGTAGCTGTGCGCAACTGGCATAGTTCACCGTGAACCGACGTTAACTACCTATTGGTCTTTGTGAACTAACGGTATCTATGACTAAAACTATGGCTTTGCACAAATCAAAATCCTGCAAGACTTAAGCAAAACGTGATGCACACTTTCACTCACTTTTTAATTATGTTATACGCGTTGATCATCAACTTTCTCGAGTCGAGAACAAAAGGCAATGTAATTGTAAATGTGAACCGCATTTGCGAAAAGTAAAACAACTCTAAACTTGCGGTCGTATATCCCCCGGGAGTGTTCGGGCAGAGAGTTCTATCTGCCGCGTCCTTCACCACGATGCCCTTGGCGGCGATAACAGCAGCGGCCCTGAGGACTTGTACTTAAATTTTTACACACACACACACACACATCACATTCAAAGGTCGCAGGTTCTCACATACACGGACGCTATCAGGAAGAGAGAATAAAAAATAAAAAGTAAACATAAAACAAACTTTTTTTCTGCTGCGTAATGTGTGTGGAACTGCGGATGTCATTCCCCCGGGGGGGGGGGGGACTGGGGCAACATTAAGCGCACAAAAGAACACGTTATTGTTGTTGTTTTTTTTAATTTTTGCGAAATGTTTGTGTAAAGTTGTCTCTGAGAGGTCCTGAGAGTGCGAGACTAGGTGTATACTACGCCGCGCACCTCGCCTACGCTGCTGTGTTGACGTTGGCTGGTGTGGCCGCGCCTCGTGGCCGGCCGGGCCCAGGCGGCGGGTCACACTCTCGTGACGTCACGTGTCCTTGACTCGCTCTGGATACTCAGCACGCCGCCGGGGTCAGCGCTGCTGAGCGCGGCTGAGCACGGCTTAGCAGTGCTCAGCCGCCACGCTATATGGGCATTATTATCCGGGGATTTTATTTAAACCGGGGAAAGTCCGGGAATTTTGCAATTATTTATTTTTTTGAAGCTCGACGCCCTGCCACGCCGAAGTATATAGGGAAAGGTCTCGAGGAGGACTCCGGGCCGGACTTCTGAAGCACCGCCGCGCCGCGTTGGCTTTGACTTGCTGAAGTTAGTTGGTCGCGCGCGGCCCGCCGCGTACCTCCCCACCCCACCCCACCCTCACCACCCGGACCTGTGCCGCGAGGACTCGAACCTGACGTCGTCTTCGTTCGTCGCCTTCCCACTCCCAGCGGCGGCCTGGCGGCGGCAGCAGCAGGTCTGGACGCCGCGGCTCCACGTGACTGCCTTTAAGCCCGGCGGTGATGAGAAGGGGGTCTCGGCGGTGCGATTTGGCAGCAGCGCGGCCCGCCGAGGCACCTACACTGCAAAGCGGCGTGTGCGGAAACGTGTTCGCGTTGCCACAATCGGCCATAATCAAATTTGCAGAAGCGGTCTCCTGTCCACTTCTGAAAGGAAAAATTTGCCCTAGCTCCGTGTAATCTTTTCTTGAAAATCTTTTAATCCAGAAATTTGTGTTGTTAAACAAAGGGAATTTCTTGGGAACAAGGGGGAAAATTTCCCTATGTATTTTCAAGGAAACGATTGTCTGGGTGCACGGGTCCGCAGAGCTCACGGCCGGCCCCTGAGACGCCACCGGCTTGGCCGTGAGGACGACACGCTCCCCTTGGACGCCCGCCCGCGGCACCGAGTACTGCCGAGGGAAAGGTCGTGTGTGGGTGTGGGTGGGTGTGTACAGTCAGGAGTACAACTGTGTACACCACTCAACCCAGAAATAAAGGGAGACAAAAAATTCGCAAAAGTGACATTCTCTGCTCGAAAACCATAAACAAAGTAACAACAAAAATACAAGCTTAATTTTTTCAGGCGCTTTAAGAAGCGAAGTGTGAAATTACTTTGGATTTGGTCAGGATTTACGAGGATCATGTCCGATCATGTCGCAGAAATGGACGCCTCTCTCCAATTTTAAGGCGTGTTCACCTGAAGGAAGCACTTGTTCACGTGAAAGGCGAGTTGCTCGCTTTTTCAGAAATCTTTCATCAAATGGCTTTAATTTTCTTTGCGGTGGTAATTCCGACTGAGCCTAATTGATGCGACGGACATGCTGCACTCGTCATATTTTTATATGCAATCGTGAAATTATGCTCAGTTCGTGCCTACCGCTGCGGCCGCTTCGGTGGTTTAAATCGCTTCCGG
>NW_026267264.1:531952-532705 GCF_000697945.3 Frankliniella occidentalis | reverse complement strand
TCCCCCCTCCCCACTTTGAGACGTGTCAAGTGGTACCACTTGCTCCATTTCCTTTCTCTACAGTTTGACACTATATTTCGTCGGACCGGGACTTCCTCCTGTCTCGGGGCGTTGCGCAGAACTATAACGACTATAAAGCTGGTGGACAGACGCGCCAAAACCATCCCTTTATTTATGTACGCGGTACGAAAGGATCTCACCGCGGCCACGGAGGGCCAAAAATATTGGACAGGTGTTGTATCGCTCTGAAAATTTTCCCCGTTTTCCTGTTGCCAATTCACAAACGGACTTGGCTAGTTGTTTTACGCGCGTGGCGAGCAAAAAACGCGCACATTTGTTTGACAGCCGCATTGCACTACTCTGCGTGCATACCACTGGCTGACCCACGAGTAAGGTATGCCACGCTGACCAAGCGCCGAGTGCGCGGTCAATCGGGGGGAGGGCCAACTCGCAAATAGAACACAAAAGTAAAAGAAAATGCACAAAAAATACAAACACAATCCTGCAGAAAACATATAAATACGCAGAAAGGCGCCGAAACCAAAACTGAGTTTCAACTTGGCAACTTGGCATGAACTTTTGCAATACAATAATCATGCAAATTTACGTGCGTGCACGGCTACAGGTTCTCCTCAAATTGCTGCGGCCGTCGTGCCCTGGAGTGGATGGATTATGGGTCAATCCCGACGAAACATTGTCCCCGCAATACGCCACGATGCGATGCGCGGGTCACTGTGCCCTCTCTGTCGCTTC
>NW_026267264.1:531141-531902 GCF_000697945.3 Frankliniella occidentalis | reverse complement strand
GCTGATGTGGATGCATTAGTGTGTGCACCGCAGCAAAGTTCGGACGATCACCAGAGAGTATCGGGCTTATTGGTGGCTATCTATAATTATTCTAGGAATTTACTTCATTTATCTATTAGCTTCATATTCTTCTGGGTACGCTACACAAAGCGACCAGTAGGCGGGAGTGCCGATTGTTCGAACTGGTGTGGAAATGCAACAAGAGATAGCGTTGGCCTGCTAGAAACGACCCCTAGCGGGGTTCGTGCAATTCAATAATCGGTGATCAAATTTCGCTCACACACATGGGCTTTTAATGAGCAACGTCTTTTCCCCCCAACCATGAATATATATTTGTTTTTAAATTTAACAAACAATTAAACGCTGTGCACTCGCGTTGATCATCAACTTTCGCGAGAACAAGGCAATGTAATTGTAAATGCGGACCGCATTTGCGAAAAGTAAAACAACTCTAAACTTGCGGTCGTATATCCCCCGGGAGTGTTCGGGCAGAGAGTTCTATCTGCCGCGTCCTTCACCACGATGCCCTTGGCGGCGATAACAGCAGCGGCCCTGAGGACTTGTACTTAAATTTTTACACACACACACACACACATCACATTCAAAGGTCGCAGGTTCTCACATACACGGACGCTATCAGGAAGAGAGAATAAAAAATAAAAAGTAAACATAAAACAAACTTTTTTTCTGCTGCGTAATGTGTGTGGAACTGCGGATGTCATTCGGGGGGGGGGGGGGGGACTGGGGCAACATTAAGCGCA
>NW_026267264.1:525806-526226 GCF_000697945.3 Frankliniella occidentalis | reverse complement strand
CTCCCCCTCTCTCTCCCCCTCTCTCTCCCTCTCTCTCCGTCTCTCTATGGGTCACGAGGTCCACCTGCCGCTCGTGTCGCCGCCACACTCGCGCCGGGGGCGTCGTGGGGGCGGCGGTCAGAGGCTTTGAACTCGCATCTGCCCCCTCTCATCTTGTTTGCGGGGCTGGCCGGCTGCTCGGGCGGGCCGGCGGCAGGACGCGGGCCGCCCCGCCGGGGCAGCCAGCCCCCGCGGCTGTTTATCGGCGAGGACTGCACCCGCAATTCATCTGCCCCCGCCCCTGCCACCCCCCAAGACCTCTCACACCAGTTTCCAGCTTGTTGATCGAGTCTGGCGAACGTTCCTTCTCATCCTCCTTGGATTATGCGTCGCTAATTTTGCAGACACACCCCCTTCCTCCCCCTCTGTCGCTCTCCACCC
>NW_026267264.1:519689-520750 GCF_000697945.3 Frankliniella occidentalis | reverse complement strand
ACCGCCCCTCCCCTGCCTCTACCCCTTCTCCCTCTTCTCTCCTCTCTCTCTCTCTCTCTCTCTCTCTCTCTCCCCCTCTCTCTCCCTCCCCCCTCCTCTCTCTCTTTTCCTCCTCTCTCTCCCTCTCAATATGTTGCCCGTGGGATGCCGTGCCGCGGTGTGCCGTGCCGGACGCTGCTGTGCTTGCGGAGTTGGCGACCCGGAAAAATGATTAGTTTTGGCTGAGCCAATAGACGTCTGGAATATCTGGCGGCGAAAATATGTACCCTCGTGCACTGCTGCGTGGCGGCGCCGACTTCAGCCGACGGCGGCGCCAAGACGAGACGCGGCGTAGAGTTGCGGACGCTTCTCGATACCCACCTCGCCACTCCTACGCGTTCGGAACTCGGATTTCTTTCCGACGATGAAAGGAATACATTTCTTCGCCCCCCCCCCCTCTCTCTCTCTCTATCCCTCTCGCTCTCTCTCTCTGTGTTATTCTGCTTCATCGTGCCGCCGTCGCGTGTTGTCTGGTGCATAGTCGCCGAGGAATTCCCCGGGGAATTCCAAACTTGTCTCTGTATAGTTTCTTCCTTTTGGGTCCCGATATTCTACAGGTGGCCCCCGGAAGGCGGAGTCCCACTCTATAAACCGGTGTGTCTGTGTCGGGTCAGCCTGCCTGCAGTCCAGCAGTGGCCCGGCGAGTCGCAGCCCACAGACTGGCCCGCCAGACGGACAGACAGACAGACGGACAGGCGGACGGACTGACTCTATCCCTGGTTTTTAAAATACCGCGGCCCGGCCTGGCGGGCATCTTATAGCCACCAAGGCCGTCTACTTCGCTACTCGCCTCGGTATCTGCGATCTCTTTCGAGCCTTGGAGCGGGCGGCGTGACTATCGTTGGGCTCGGCAGAGCGATATCATTCACGAAAACCGCGCGGCAGTCGTTCGAACGGCAGCGACGGCGCCGCGTTTACACGCACTCAAATCCCCGCCTGAATCTCTCTCTCTCTCTCTCCCTCTCTCTCTCTCTCTCTCTCTCTCTCTCTTACTTGTTGTTACACACTCTCTCTCTCCCTGT
>NW_026267264.1:516629-519517 GCF_000697945.3 Frankliniella occidentalis | reverse complement strand
CACTCTCCCCCCCTCCCTCTCCCTCTTCTCCCTCCCTCTCTCTCCTCTCCTGCTCCCTCTCTGCCCCAACGCGATGACGTCCTGAACATAAACACCCCGGCAGCAGGCGCGAATCAGACTGGCGTACGTCTGTCTGTGGTGTGGTTGGTGCTCGCCTTACTCAGTCTTCTCGAGCGAGACAAGCGCGAGCACAAGTCTGGTCAGTATCTCAGGAAGCCCCTCGTTTTCAGGAAGTCAAGTATCCACATTTTAGAGGTTAGGGACGGCCCCACGTGGCCGCCGGACGAACTCATAACTCATCCAGCGCGGCTCGGCTCGGGCGGGCGGCCACACCACATCTCGGTGCATTTGTATTCGAGCGGTCGTCAGTCTCGCGGCCCGCACGGCGGCCGATGCGGTGGCCGAGTATAGAGAGGAGTCGAGCACACAGATAAGACGGACGGACACCCTCCCGCTCCTTTCTCCTCCGAGATAGCCGTTATCTATCGCTATGGCCGGGGTTATCGCGGACTGGTTGGTGGTCGGGCGGCTGCGGCCCAGCGGGCCCCGCCGGCCTGCAGCAGCAGCAGCAGAGCGTCCAGCGGCCGGGCTGTGTATACGGAGTCAGCGCAGCCAGCGCTGATGCTGATGCCAATTTCATCGTTACATTCCATGGAAACGCAAGTGTGTGCATGTCGCACACTTGTAGCTGTGTGGATGTCGCACACTTGGAGCTGTGTGAATGTCGCACACGTGTAGCTGTGTAAATGTCGCACACTTGTAGCTGTGTGGATGTCGCACACTTGTAGCTGTGTGAATGTCGCACACTTGTAGCTGTGTGAATGCCCATTCTCGAACACGAGTAAAGGTGCCAATTTTTCTTTGAAATTCCACACTTGTGGCTCCATGTTTACGAATGTCGTCATAGCGCTTACAATACGCATCTTACACATGTGGAAAACCACAGGTGTCAAGTCACATCTTTTTAGGACTTCTTAAGAAATTGTGAGTCTTATCATTGTGCCTCCCTCCAGTTAAATGCACGTCGTAAAGGTGCTAAAATTAGTGTCTTTAGCAGTTTTAACGAGTTTTAATGCCTGTTCAACGGCAATGAACTCTTAGCGCCCCTTTAAAGGCAATAAAACCCTTGGCACCTTTCAGATGTGCGACTTAACACCTTTGTGGTTTTCCAGAGTGTACATGAAATGCAGAAAGAAGTTCAAACGAGAAAGGAAAATCACTGAGATGGCGCGCTGCGCCGCTGCGAGGCTGGCCGCTGCGAGGCTGGCCGCGCTGGCCGGCCTGCTGGCCGCACGACCGACAGGTCTGAAAGTTATCGGACGGGGTGCTGGCGGGCGGCTGTCTCCTTGGCTCGTTTGGCAGCAGGTCCGCTGGAGGAGGGCCGACTGGAAGGTTCGCTGGAGGGTTCCACTTAGGAGTCCGCTCTCTGGAGGGTCCGCTGGAGGGTCCAGGGGGCGGATTAGGTCCGGCTGACCCTGAGGGGGGAGGGGGGCCTACATTCAGGGGGTTTGTTTCGCAAATTGCCTACCTTTTAGGCGGCTCTCTAGAGACGACAGGGGGGGAGGGGGGCAATCGCCCGCCCTAATCCACGCCTGGGAGGGTCCCCTGGAGTCTGTGGCTGGCTGGCGGGTCTTTGAAGGTCCGGCAAATCGTGCCGCAGCCGCGGCGTTGGTCTGCCGGGTGCCGGGTGCCGGGGGTCGGCTGGGGCCGGCGAGCGGCTAGACCGGCTCGGGTGCACCGCTGCACCGCCCGCCCCCCTCCCATCCCACTGGGCAGGAAGCCGCGAGGTGCTGCGAGCTAGTGAGCTAATAGGACCAGCGCCGCATAAAATGCTAATTCTGCTCGGCGTCGGTTCTTCTCTGTCTCGTCCGTCCTCACGAGCACAGTAAACCCTAGCACCCAATATCCTGCAATTTTAATTTAAAGAAAAAACGAATTAAACAGTTTCGACGATTTTTGAACTGTATATTTTCTCACAGTAAACCCGTAGGACAGAGCACACAATTTTACCCGGTGTGCTAACGAACAGTTAAAAACTGTCGTTAATGCTTTGGACTTTTCCACAAGGTACACACTACACACAAGCACGCGCTAAAACTGCTGTTAATGCTTTTAGACTTTTTCACCGGGTGCACACCACACACATACAAGCGCGCGCTCACACCTTTTGCGCCCCGGGGGTTAAGTGGAGTGGGCCCGGAAGGTCGGCGGTCGGCGGGGTGGCGGAGCAGTGGCGGAGTAGGCCCTGACCCTGGGCGACCGTCGCGACCCTGGGCTGGGCACGACGGCCCGACCCGCGAACCGGCCCGGCATCCAAAAGCCTCAGCTCGTGTCGCCCCGGTTCGGTTCTGCCTGCTGAGCGACCCGCGGCCGGCGGCCTTCGCGAGGTCAAGGCAAGGTGACCGACCGTGTACTTTGTGCACCCGCAAAACTCTGTTCTTGAGTTTGAAAAATGTTACACCGATTTTGTCGACTTTTTGTTTTGTTTTGCGGATATTTTGCGCACCGAAAACAAATGTGCAACTTTGCAAACTTGAATTTCGGAGATCGCGATTTATCAAATCATATAGTGAAAAGTTGCACGCTTTTACACTGTTCTACAGCGAAAGAAACTGTAGAATTTGTCTCAAATTTGTCCACTTGAACATAGACATAAGTCGTGCAAAACTAAACACTTTCTGTAGGTGTACAACGTGTAACTGTTCGACAAGGAACAGAGACCTGCGTAGGGCGGGCACCTGAGGTGCCCATGACGTCGCTGCGATAGCTGAGGAAGCATTAGCAGACGAGGTGAACGCAAATCTGCCACTGCCATCGCAGTGACGTCACGGGCACCTCGGGTGCCCGCCCTACGCAGGTCTCTGACAAGGAAGAGTTTGCCGCGTGGC
>NW_026267264.1:513703-516579 GCF_000697945.3 Frankliniella occidentalis | reverse complement strand
AGGGGGCGGATTAGGTCCGGCTGACCCTGAGGGGGGAGGGGGGCCTACATTCAGGGGGTTTGTTTCGCAAATTGCCTACCTTTTAGGCGGCTCTCTAGAGACGACAGGGGGGGAGGGGGGCAATCGCCCGCCCTAATCCACGCCTGGGAGGGTCCCCTGGAGTCTGTGGCTGGCTGGCGGGTCTTTGAAGGTCCGGCAAATCGTGCCGCAGCCGCGGCGTTGGTCTGCCGGGTGCCGGGTGCCGGGGGTCGGCTGGGGCCGGCGAGCGGCTAGACCGGCTCGGGTGCACCGCTGCACCGCCCGCCCCCCTCCCATCCCACTGGGCAGGAAGCCGCGAGGTGCTGCGAGCTAGTGAGCTAATAGGACCAGCGCCGCATAAAATGCTAATTCTGCTCGGCGTCGGTTCTTCTCTGTCTCGTCCGTCCTCACGAGCACAGTAAACCCTAGCACCCAATATCCTGCAATTTTAATTTAAAGAAAAAACGAATTAAACAGTTTCGACGATTTTTGAACTGTATATTTTCTCACAGTAAACCCGTAGGACAGAGCACACAATTTTACCCGGTGTGCTAACGAACAGTTAAAAACTGTCGTTAATGCTTTGGACTTTTCCACAAGGTACACACTACACACAAGCACGCGCTAAAACTGCTGTTAATGCTTTTAGACTTTTTCACCGGGTGCACACCACACACATACAAGCGCGCGCTCACACCTTTTGCGCCCCGGGGGTTAAGTGGAGTGGGCCCGGAAGGTCGGCGGTCGGCGGGGTGGCGGAGCAGTGGCGGAGTAGGCCCTGACCCTGGGCGACCGTCGCGACCCTGGGCTGGGCACGACGGCCCGACCCGCGAACCGGCCCGGCATCCAAAAGCCTCAGCTCGTGTCGCCCCGGTTCGGTTCTGCCTGCTGAGCGACCCGCGGCCGGCGGCCTTCGCGAGGTCAAGGCAAGGTGACCGACCGTGTACTTTGTGCACCCGCAAAACTCTGTTCTTGAGTTTGAAAAATGTTACACCGATTTTGTCGACTTTTTGTTTTGTTTTGCGGATATTTTGCGCACCGAAAACAAATGTGCAACTTTGCAAACTTGAATTTCGGAGATCGCGATTTATCAAATCATATAGTGAAAAGTTGCACGCTTTTACACTGTTCTACAGCGAAAGAAACTGTAGAATTTGTCTCAAATTTGTCCACTTGAACATAGACATAAGTCGTGCAAAACTAAACACTTTCTGTAGGTGTACAACGTGTAACTGTTCGACAAGGAACAGAGACCTGCGTAGGGCGGGCACCTGAGGTGCCCATGACGTCGCTGCGATAGCTGAGGAAGCATTAGCAGACGAGGTGAACGCAAATCTGCCACTGCCATCGCAGTGACGTCACGGGCACCTCGGGTGCCCGCCCTACGCAGGTCTCTGACAAGGAAGAGTTTGCCGCGTGGCTACGCAGGTTTGTATACGTTTGCGTCGCAATAATATTTCGGGGAAAACCGACAAAGGGGAAATGGTTGACTATCGGAAGGGCTGGGGGTGCCGGGAGCGGGCTGCGGAGGGGCCGGAGGGCGCAAGGACACGCTTGTAAACACTAACAAAGTACAAGGGCTTCTGCCCCCTTACCCCACTTCCCTTTTTCTATCTCTTTACGTCAAACGATCAAACAAGCGATGGCGGTTCTACCCTTGAAGGCCCACGCAGGGCTTCCTTTTCACCCCCGCAGCCCCTCACGTCCTACCACGCCCCGCCCCGCCGTGCCCCGCCACGCCCCGCCACGCCACGCCACGCCACGCCCCGCCACGCCACACGCCGCACCCCAAGCGCAACAAGTGCCCGCTCCGAGACATCACGCACAAAGGCACTTGTTGCAGGGCCAGCAGGGTCGCACGGACTGCCGCACCCTTTTTACTGGAAAACGCAAACGAACTTTGCACGCACGATATTTTTATTATTATTATTATTTGTTTCCAACGCGCTCAACGTGTGGACGCTTTTACACTTCTGCGGGTCGCCATAGACGCGTTGAGGCGCACGCGGCCGCGCGCAGCCAGCGTAAAGCGCTGTTTTTTATTTAAAAAAATTTTTTTTTTTATAAGCAATTCCAGTGCCTGGGCTCGTTGGCGCCGCTGCAGGACCGCCTCTAATGGGGCTAGTCTGGAGAGCTTGCCCGGCCCTACGCGGCGCCGGGGCGCCGACAACCGGTTCTATCCGCGGCGGGCCCGCGCCAGGATTTTCCACCCACCGTGACGTCAGGTGCGTGTCTCGCGGCCTCCCGCGGCCTCGCGCGCGACGTCCCGGGCCGGGCGGGGCGCGCGAGTCCAGAGGCCGCGAGCTCTGCGCGAGCTCCGACCTCCACCCCCGCCGCGCCTTCGCCCCGTCGCCCCCGACCGTAAGGTCCCGACCTGGCGCAACGTCGCGGGCGTTTTGGTTTAGTCCCGGGGGCAGGGCGGGGCGGTCGCGGCCGGCCCCCCAGAGCGGCCAGGACACCTCAACTTTGGTCAATATTTGTCCCACAGAGGCAGGGGAGGGACATTCAGGGCCATCATTCAGGCTCGACCCCGTAGCGGACAAGAATACACCGATATTGCTCGACGCAACGCAACAATGTTGCTGACAAGTTCTTGATAATTACAGCAGGAGGGGGAAATGCGCCTGTCCCGAAGAGTAAAATTTTCAAAGGTTCTCAGTAGGGTTTTGTGTTCGTGTCTTATTTACTCATATATACGATGCACAGTAGAAGGAATGCTTAGAGATAGCAACTTTATGTTTTCGCATTGCAACATAATTTAGTAAACTTAAACCTAGAGCAAAACCACTTATATATTTGACACCCTTGACACTTGTTGGTTCGAGAACGAATGCGCATCGAAACGCATAATTCGCCCT
>NW_026267264.1:511892-512956 GCF_000697945.3 Frankliniella occidentalis | reverse complement strand
CATTTTTAACGTGTTTTAGTCCAAAAATCGTCAGAAAATTGATATTTTATGTTTTAAAACAGCGCGTAATAAGCGCATAAAACAGGTTTTTAGGCCCATTTTTAACGTGTTTTAGTCCAAAAATCGTCAGAAAATTGATATTTTATGTTTTAAAACAGCGCGTAATAAGCGCTTAAAACAGATTTTTAGGCGCATAATAAGCACATAATCGGGTGCTATTTTTGTGCATAATTTTGAGTTTTAAAACGCATAAAGTTGCTATCTCTAGGAATGCTAACAGCCTAGCTGGCGTACCCTATAGTGTTCATTACTGAGCGAGCGAGGCCAGCAAAGCTCAAAACGAGAAAAAAGGGCAATTTTCCCGTCACGCTTGGAGGATCAAGCTTATTCAGTCTGGACCTGGCCTATCGTAAATACCGACACAAGACAAATTTATTCTTGAAACAAGCCATATATTATGCACTGATAAACAAAGTGCGCAACTGCTGACCACTTGGAAGTGTGCAACATCAAGTTGTACATTTGCAAGTGTTCAACTCGTTAGGTGCTCTGTCAATTCAAATGTGTACATGGTACACATTAAAGAAAGTGTACATGGCATGTATGCTTTAATTAATGGGTACATGGCTATGTACACATCTTTTAAAGTGTACATACAACCGTTAGTATACATGCCATGTACACATCTTTTAATGTGCACATGCCTATGTACACATTTATAAATGTGTACATGGGCATGCATGTACACATAGTGAACATTAAAGAAAGGACTTGGCATTGGACTTACGCCCTTTTCCCTCCTCACCAGGGAATTATTTATGCTGTACCGCGTTGGCTAATCGCAAGGGGACACACAAGTCGCCGTGGTCAGAGTCCAAAATATTGTATGATGGGGTCTATGGGCCACCCTGTATTTGAGGTGTGGGGGTGGTCGGTGCGGTGGGTGGTACCTTTTACGGCCTATCAAAGTTGTGCTGTTCTGCTGCGGCCGCCCCGAGGGCCGCCCCCCCCCCCTCTCTCCCTTTGTGCACGCCCCACCGGGGGGGGGGGGGGGGGGGGGGGGG
>NW_026267264.1:508875-510966 GCF_000697945.3 Frankliniella occidentalis | reverse complement strand
CTCATTTTGAGTGATAGTTTATCGCACGTGCATTCGATATGACGTTCACTACTTAACGCTGTCTCGCGCAAAGAGCCTATTTCGCGCGGTGCCCCTCCCTCCCCGCGGTGCACCACGTGGAGTGCCGTTCGTTGTGAACTCGTGGTCGGGAGTCGTAGGAGTTGGAGCGGTCGCGGCGGGCCGGCGCGGCACTCGGCAGCCTTGGCGGCGGCTGCACGTGCGGTAGGTGCTGGCTGCACATGGGGGGGGAAGGAGGGGGGGAGGGGGGCTCCGTGCCAAGACATCACGCCGTTGTACATGTACACTGTGAAATTGCACGCCATCAGACCGTCACGGATCGTGTTTATTCATGCTGTCATACTAAATACAAAAAAAGGAAAAGTTGACCGCTGGCTTTTGGCGAAGTAGTTTACCATGAAATATGCAAGTTACAGTTGCATGTCTGATGTCTGTCTGAGCAGGCGCAGGCTTCCCGCTGGGGGTTTTCAGCAGGGTTGGAAAATTAAGACTTTCGATCCTTTTTGCCATTAACTCCTGAATGCCAAAACCAATCAATATATGAATACTTGGAGGAGGTGTATAATGGCGTGCTTGAGTTTAAATCCTATGAGAAGTTTCTTCGAATATTAACTCCTTCATGGACATTTTTAGCAAAGAACAATTGACTTTACTAAAGAAAGAACATAACATGACACGTTTTGTATTGTTCTTAGCGGAAAAAGTCGGTGAAGAAAAAAAAATTCGAAGGAAGTCATTATGGGATGTAAACTCAATCGCATCTTTTTACATATTATCCAACCGTTTCTACGTTGCTGAGTGTTAGCATTCACCAGTAAATCACAAAAACCCGACAAGGAACAACACCTTAACTTCCATCCCTGAGTTTTCACTTTAGGATTTTCGTGTACAGAATGTAACAAATTCTGCAAGAAACAAGATGCCTGTCTTAACCGCTGGACTCATAACTTAGCATGACCAGCTTTCGAAAAAAAAAGTGAGTTATTGCATTATTTTTGCAATGATTTTCTCCCAACTTTTCATTGCAAAGATAGTGTGATCACAAATTGTTGTGACTGAAAAAGTTATCACATTTTGTTGACAATGATTCCCCATATACTCTCTACTTTACAAAGATAATATGATACAAAGTTATCATATCCTTTAGCCTGAGAATCGCAAAACACTTGTTATCGCAAAAATTCAGTAAAAGTATCGCAAAACGGATTTCATTGCTCGTAAGGAATTTTTTACGTTACAATCATAGAAATGTGTTTTTAAAAATGGAAAAAGTTTCATTGGAAGCAAGGAAACCAAAGAAACAACAACGTCCCCATATTACTATTGAAAAATTTACAGCATTAAATGGTTTCAAGCACCGAAATGGAATAACGGTTTTACACTGTCAAATGTTGTGCACTACCTTACGGTTTTGGGTCAGAAAGCACAGTTCGAAACTGTTAAAATTAATTTTCAACCGTTCGATGGAGTGCAGTTTTTCACAACTTCAAAGCCGTTATTCAAATTAACTGTTTTGGACTGCTCTGTCAATAACGCTGTGGAAATTTAATCACAGTGTTGAGGAAACAATCTGTTCATTTAAATATAGTGTGTGCCTACCTGTCATGCCTACATCATGTTTAAAGAGTATTACGAAAGTAAAAAGCTCGAGCAGCCATCTTTCCCGGAAAAATAATGTATTACGGTTGTCACGACTCGGTACCGATAGTTAACGGGCTGCTCGTGCTCGCCCGCCCGCTCGCCTATCCGATATGTGGCTCGCCCGACGAGTGCTGCACGCCCGGCGCGGAGGGTGTCGCTGCTGCTGCCACCCCTATGGTGTGGTGTGGTCCCCATGGTCCTGACCTGCCCGATAGCGTA
The DNA here is from genome assembly GCF_000697945.3 of Frankliniella occidentalis. Lineage (NCBI taxonomy): Eukaryota > Metazoa > Arthropoda > Insecta > Thysanoptera > Thripidae > Frankliniella > Frankliniella occidentalis. Next base: position 509,088 of record NW_026267264.1, on the reverse strand, counting down.
GGGATGGGGGTGGGCCGATGAGAGATAGGCAGCTGCCCCGCCCCGCCGCGGCGGTCGCCAGGTGGTGCGGCTCATTGTCCCCCTGCCCCGCGATGTACGCCGAGCCATGCTGATGAATGGACGCGCCAAAATTTTCGCGGAGTCGGGTTCTCTCTCTCTCTCTCTCTCTCTCTCTCTCTCTCTCTCTCTCTCTCTCTCTCTCTCTCTCTCTCT
>NW_026267264.1:504529-508363 GCF_000697945.3 Frankliniella occidentalis | reverse complement strand
CCTCCATTATTTTCCCCTGTGGCAGAGTCATAGGAGGAGTAATAAGTTACAACCAAACTTCTTTTGTTGAGCACCAACTGTTCATGAAAGCCCGATTCACCAAGCCTGTAAGTCTAGTTTTGCGATACGTTTCACCAACATTTTTCATTATAACTGTGTTCTGCGCATCTCGCGCATCAAACATTTTTATCAGATTATTTTTGCGATAACATGTGTATGGATAAAGAATTGTTTATAAAAAATTACTGCACTATTTTTGCAATGATTTACTCCCTACACCTTTCATTCTAAAAATATTGTGACCAAAAGTTTTCGTGTCCTTAAGCACGAAAATCGCAGAACACTAGTTATCGTAAAAATTTAATAAAAGTATCGTAAAACGGATTTCAATGTTCGAGTCGGGAAAACTGAGTGCTCTGAACACTAGAGTCAAAACGTCAAAAGTGCAAAAGTTGTCGTTGCACTTTTTAAGTACAGTTTGAAATTCTGCCACCAGCGCCTTATCCTGCAACTGCGTCAAAAGATTGCACTGTGAATTATGCTAGGCATGCATGCAGCGCAATTTTACGAATTAAGATTTTGTATCCATTCGTCGGTACGTGTAGATGAGGTCCAGATGCCCATATACAATAATTAGAAGTTGGTACGAATCATCACCCTCGTATTTTAGATTTTAAAAACAATCTTCGCGATTGCCTTTTGCAGCTGTGTACCGGTTGTAAGCATGCCGATTATAGTGTGCTTGGGTAGACACGCTGGAAGAATAGCATGCTAAGTTTAGTTTAATTAGTATGATTGCCCAGACTATCTCAATTGTACACTCGAAAAGATATTTGTACGTTGTATGGGAAAATTTGCCATGATTGTCGAAAAATCGCGATTAAAAATTGGAAAATCACAAGCATAACTTATCGACTTGGAATTAATCGACAAACAAGATTGGGATGTCCTAATTTTACAACATATTTTTTAAAGATGTAAAGTACAACATATATCGTCAATCTCGGTCAATTTACTATACGATGTTTTTCACAGTACTGCAGAGGTGGTCAAAGCAACGCCCAAATTTGTGCTTGAAATCGTTCCAATCAAAGATGCGGATGCATAGCTAGTGTGAGTGGGTGGCTCGGCTGCCGTCCGTTCGCCCCGATAATATGCCGGTAATGAAGGCCTGGCCTCGGGCCCGGCGGCCGCGGCCACCTCCGCTATCAGCCGCGCGCGTGGCTCTAGTTCGCGCGCCGGCCGGCCGGCCGCGAGCAGGCGGCGCCACCCGCGGCGCCACACCAGAGCCAGAGCCTCTCAGCGCGCCCGTTACGTAATGCCGGGGGGAGGGGGGGGCTAGTCTAGTGAATGGCGCCAGCAAAAGCGCGAGCAGCGTATGTGGCGAACTGCGTAGTTCGGCACGCGCCGTCACCGGTGCAGCCAGTAGTGCAAGTGACTCATTTATACTTAATGGGCGCGACCGGGGCCGTAGCCTGTCTCGTGTCATTCATGGCATGTATGCCGCATCAGACTCACTGAAAGTGCCTCAATTATGAGGAATTAATATGGAGATTAATTTTATTAGTGGCAACGAAAGAGAGAAATTAAGTTACACTCAATGTAAATGTGCAAATTCGTCAACCGAAAACACTTTTCAGTAGATCCCCACAATGTAGACAATTTGTCTAAAAAGGCACTTATTGTGTCTATTTCGATGTTAAGGTTTATATATTTTCGTCACAATTTACAGACAAATTCAGACCTTTTGTGTGGAAGACTGCTGACGAAATTGTCATCTTTCCATACGTGTGACGCTTTTAATGCCTCTTACATGTATGCAAATCCTTGCTCCTGCTAGGGTCGTTGACGCCACGACCGCCTCTTTTGCCTATGACGTCTTCGACGAGTCGGCGTTGCGCCCCGCGCTGCTTTCTAGTGGGGGTGTCCAATGAGCGGACGCACTTGTGGCCCTTATCACATTAATCCCTGCGGCAAGCCTGTGGGGACACGGGATCAGAGAGGATCCATCCGCTCGGCAGAGGATTTGAATTGCAAAGGCTTCGCTGGTGGGATGATGGTCGAGGTGCAGTACTATACCGCCCGAGCGCAGAGGCAACACCCCGCACCGCCACACGCCGAGCGCCGCCCCGAGCCGCGGGCGCGGTTATTGGAAGTGGAAGCTCTCCTTATTGTTAGCGTCACACAATCGGTCACAATCGCCGAGGCAAGGGCTTTTATAGGGCACTTGCCCTGCAGGGCTGTATGGGGGTTGCGTCACTCTAGGGTGGATCCGATGACGCGGTGCGGCGACCTGAGCGCGGTCTTATCGGTCGGAAGGTGCGTGACGCCCCGAGTCACACATTTGTATGTACTTTGGGTCACACAATTGTAAAGTGCGTGCCTTTGTGTCACACATTTGCAAGGTGCATTACTTTGTGTCACACTGTCACACCTTTGTAAGGTCTTTGACTTTGTGTCACACGTCACACGTTTGTAAAGTGTGTGACTTCGTGTCGCACATTTGTACAAAGCTTAATTTCGTGTCACGACGCACGCATTTGTAAAGTGCGTGACTGCGTGTCACACATTTGAAAAATGTTTGATTTTGTATCACACATTAATAAAGGACGTGACCTCGTCACACATTTGTGAAATGCGTGACTTCGTGTCGCACCTTTGTTTCGCACGAGACAATACAACCGTGTCACACACTAAAGTTATTTGTTTCAACACCGGATTCTTTTATCTTAGTTTTCTTCGGTTCGGTATCATTTCGACTTTTTAAAATCACACAGCTACAACTTTTGATATGATTCACAGAGCGCATTTTCTGGGTGTACGCCACCGTGGAGGAGAGATCCAGTTTCGCTCTGCTGGTTGCGTAATGATCCCATTTGCTTCTCGTTTGAAATCCGATTTGACGGAAATTGTATGCGGAGTTGACTGCTCCGTCACACGTTCGTGCGGCCTTGATAGAAGCACGGCTTTCACCGCCCCTTAACGTAATCTTCAGACAATGGATTGTAGTCTATTTTTCCTCTTCTTCAAAAGCAAGGTGAAAACCAAAGACGTTAAATCTCGCGATAGTTTTCAATGCCTCTAAATGATTTTCCTCTTTGGACTGATGAGAGAGCTAATTTTATAAAATTATGAGACAGAGACAGACGATACAAGACAGACTCAGATTATGGCATAGTTTTAACGCGTTCAGAGCGAGCTGCATTGACTGTGGTTTTGGTCGGGTGAGGGAGCGACCAATGAAATATGGGCCATACCCTGTGCAGATTATGCAGTTTGCAGTCCAGTTTGACCCGCACGAGGCTGCTAGTATGAGAATGTTTGGGCTGATAGATGGTGTTCGTATGATGAATGACAGTGTTTACTGCTCTGCCAAGGACTGGCTCCCTGACGTCTCCTCCCCTCCCCTCACTACCCCCCGTCTCCCCCATTTTTACCCTCTTTGATCTAGGAAGAGCGCCCACCCCCGCCCGCCTGGTCCCGCCCCGCCGCTTCATGACACGACCCGTTTCCTTGAACCCGTCCAAACGGAGCCCCGCTCGCCAGAGATGAACCTCGGACACGCCCTCTTGGCTTTACGGGGGTTGGTTTTAGCAATCTACGCAAGTGTATACAGATCGCTTTTATTGTTTCTAAAACGGAAGGAAAACTAAGAGGCGACATTTACACCCAGAAGACCGTTAGCTCAGAGAACCAAATTCAAAACCTACGAAATTTCAGCTCTAAAGACCAAAATTTATCCGTGGCGATGAAATAACTTAGTCTAGCTGACTTAATTTTATTGGTGCGGCTATACTCTGAAAACCCAACAGCATGCATTGCATGCGTTATATA
>NW_026267264.1:503441-504079 GCF_000697945.3 Frankliniella occidentalis | reverse complement strand
CCATGCATGCTTTATATAACGCATGCAATGCATGCTGTTGGGTTTTCAGAGTATAATAGATGAAAATAGGATTTTATTTAAGGTGGTTTAAGGAACTTTTTTTTTCTTTACAATGCTGACTTAGTTGTATCATCTAAATGTTTCTGTGGCATGGAGCAAAAGCGAGAGCAACAGGGATATTTGCCGCCATTCTCAAGAAATCCGTCGCCCGTCATTGGCGTGTGGGCGACGCGTCCACTGGTCCATCTGTAGTACAGCATACAACAAGTACACGGCGTTGGTATGGGGTTGCTTAGGTCCTCGGGTAGCCTCGCCGTATGTTTACAGTACAGTACGGAGTACGCGAATATTACGCTGGTTCACAAAACATCTTCGCCGCTCACTCTTCGTGTCGAGTCATACTCTGTGACGTCGTGAGCCTTGAACCCAACAGTCTTGTTCTTGAACCAGAAGTTATTCCGCCCGCGCTCGTGCCGGGGATAAAAGTGGCCGCCCGGAGGTTGTTTTTGCTGCATTTGATGTAATTTCAACTTCGGTGCCGCACCGTCTGGCCGAAAAGTTAATAAAGTTTGGAGTGCGAAGTCCGCCGTGGGACCGAAATTTAAATGGTAATTTGCTTTTCGCGCGCGCGCGCGCGC
>NW_026267264.1:497897-503331 GCF_000697945.3 Frankliniella occidentalis | reverse complement strand
GGCAGGGACACCCGGGACACTCCGCGGGACGCGGCCGCAAATCGAGTTAGCGCTCCTTCGACTGGCGGAGTCTGGAAATAAAGAATTCGCCGCCGCGGAGAAATGACGGAAAGGTGTGGCGAACTGCGGCCCGGCGCGCCAACCGGGGGGCGTCGCGTCGGGCGAGAAGGTTTGGCGCGGCGTTTTAAACCCACCGTTCAAACGAAACATTTGAAAAGAAGTGAGTTTAACGCTAAACTATTCGTGCTCTGGAAACGCAAGTGTGTGAATGTCGCTCACTTGTAGGTGTTCACACACCTACAAGTGTGCGACATTCACACACTTGCGTTGCCAGTGTGGGCCCGGTAAACGCCTCGCTCTGTTATTCAATTCATGTAACACGTAAGAGCTGTGACATACGTTCAACGTGACTCAGCCGGGCCAAGTGTGGTAAATTCTAAAGTCACATAAATGTAGTAAATGTGCCAGTACCATACAAAATAATGACAGTTTTCACAAGGAATGTGATGTCGCATGACTTGAATAACAATGGCTATAGGCTCAATGCAAAAATTTAATGTGAAATACCAACAAATATGATAAATTAAATACTCCCTTTAGATATTCATCTGAGGCTAGCTTGGCCTAGCCCTATCCTGTTCGACGAATGATGATGTCTTAATTTAACAGCCCCCTGCGTGGATTGCGACCTTATTCGCTAGTGTTTTCCATGGTGTGTCATAGCTAAGCCTGGAGGTAACTCAAAACATTTCACATTTCTCCAAGCTATTTTGGGTTTCGTGGTACAACTACACATTTGGAGACATATTAGAGAAAGATCGGTGTAAGAGACGCAGAGTAGTCACCTGGGTGACCTCAAGTGGCCTTCTCTCTTCGTACCCTGCGGCCAACGCGCTCACGAACGCGCGTGCAACCCGACGACATACCGTCGCCCGCTGTGGCGTGAGACCGACGGGACAACGACTCGAAATTTTGGTGGGGGACACGGGAGTGCGAGTACGCGGAGTACACTCGGAGTAATTCAGAGTACTGCCATCCCGAACCCTTGGCACGGGAGTCCCTCAACCGGGACACCCAGTGGTGTATGCTGTATAGCCCTTCGTTTCGTTCTCCACTTATATTTTTTTTTTAAAGGAAAATTTGTCTGCCGCCACTGAATGAGCAGGCGATGGCGATGATCTTGATTAGAGGCCAACTGGTCCCAACGGTACGGTCCCCTACGGGCCGTCACGTGGGTCTGTGTGGGGTGGGGCGGGGCGGGGCGGGCTGTTTCCATGCGAGTGGAGGGATGGCCCGGGGCGGGGCGGCGAGGCGCGGCGCAAGGTTTTGTCTGGCTGCTATCCACTCATACTTCCACTCAGTCCGCTGGCTCTTACCTCGCCCTCCGGAAACATGCCATAAATTTCGGGATTATGCATGTCGTCTTTAGGAGAAAAGGGGTGCGCCGCCCAACATAAATTTGGTTCCCGTGCAGGACTCCGGGCGGGGTGGGGCGAGTTGGCGCGGGGCGGGGCGGGGCGGCGGGGCGATGCGGGGTGCATTCTGTAGCGGACTCTGTTGCGTCCTCGGCGCGTGTCCGCGACTTGCAGTACATACGGAGCGAGCTGCCCTCTTTCTTTCAAGGAGCGCATGTTTAAGAAATCGAAAGTTTCAACGAGGTGACAGCGCGACAGTTCTCTCGACCGGGCGTTGGCACTTCGAGATAAACTCCCCTTAAAAACTTCTCGTTCCAACTGCTTGAGGCGCGGAAAACTTAGCATCCCGCCTTCTTCGTGTAGATTAAAATCTGGATATTGAATTGTCTATGGATAGTCTGCTTTTCATTGTACCACAAACTTGCGACACACTGTTATTCTGTGTATGTATGTTTTCTTTACGCACGCAATGTCATTTTCACGTTTAGAATTGAACATTCAACCTCCAAATGCACCTTTTTTACACCTTCAAAATCTAACGTTTATAACGAAGCATTGAAACGTTGATGAAGATGAAGGGCGTATTCTGAAAAATTCACTAGAACAATTTACACATCACTTAGATGATTGCCTTATGAAACGGCGTGCTTCGATCGCTTCGATTGAGATGTCAGATGTTCCACCAGAGAGCAGCAAGGATGCCGCCGTGATGGCTTAGTCCATCAGATTTGCAATATAGAAACGTTATCCCCTATCGCCGCTGCGGGCCCAGTATCAGTCTGACCTCTCTCTCTGTGTATGTGTGTATTTGTGTGTGTGTGTGTGGTGTGTGTGGTGTGTGTGTCCGTGCGCGTGTTAAGTTGTGCTGACCGGGCTCTTGTCTCCAGACAGCCCCCCCCCCTTCCTCCCCCTGATCTCACCGGTGGCGCGGCGTGGCGCGACGCCCCGGCTCGGCCCCGCGTCCCCGGATGGCGCCACCAGTGTGTCAGGTACGGCGCCGCGGAGTCCTGGGGCCCGCGCCTCCCTCCGCTCCCCTCCTCTCTCTCCTTCCCCCCCTCTCTTTCTCCTCCTCCTCCCCCAAAAAGTTGACGTAAAGTATCGGTGACAAGCGGGGAACACAAAAGTAACGAGCTAATGCTCGAAGAGCCGTGGCCCGGCCCTGTCGAGGGAGAGCGAGCGAGAGAGAGAGAGGGAGGGAGAGAGAGGGAGAGAGGGAGTTGGGCTTCTTGTCCTCGCGCAGCCTGCCTCACAACTTTGCCACCGGCGTCGCGGTGCCTCCAGCCCTCCGCATGCTCCCTGCCCCTCTCTCTCCTCCTCTCCCTCTCCCTCCCCCTCTCCCTCCCCCTCTCCCTCTCCCTCTCCCTCTCTACCACCCGGGCGCTTGGCCGCCGCCAGCGGCGCACTACTCGCCCGGGGGCGGCTTAAGGTCACATCACGAGATCACAAGAATCATCTCGCGAGTAATAGTCTTGTTCGGCAGCCCTGGGCGTGGCGTGGGTGCGCGGGGTGCAGCATGCCGCCAGAGACAAAGACGCCCGCCAGCCCGCCAGTCGTCTTACAGGAAGGTTCCTAGAAGACCCCAGGATCCCGAGATGTGAGGGGTGGGTGAAAGGGCGACACCCCCTCCCCATTTTCCCCTTCTCTCTCAACCCGGGTCAGCTCTAAGCAGTCGCCTGAGGTTTAGGCATAGTTCGCTGTTATAAATTCCCTGTAAGGAGACAGGACAGCCCTCAAAACTACATCCCTCTGCTCCGGCTCAGCCGGACCTAAAACCTGTCCAGACTCTTGTTCTGTCGGAGGCCATGCCGGCACGGACCCTGGTGCTGGTGGCGGTGCGGCTGCGGCCTCAACCACGCTTTGCTCCCCATGCCCTGCGGCTGGAGTTGGTCTCGGACGCGGGACACGGCCGGCGGAAGGCGGCCGCCCCACAACTTGGCGCGAGAATTCCCTAACTCACTCGTCCCCGATAGGAAGCGCCAGCCGTGTTTACCCTCTGTGGGAGCCCTCTTTGACGCCCGGCGTCCGGCGTGCACTCTGAGGACCCCCCCCCCTCGTTCTCCTCCCCGTCCTCCTCGTCGTCATCCTCGTCCTTCTTCTCGTCTTCATCGTCAACGTCGTCCTCTTCCTCGTCCTCGTCCTCGTCCTTCTACTCCTTCTCGTCCTGCTTCTACTACTCCTCCTCTTCCTCGTCCTTCTCTTCCTGATCGTCCTCGCCGTCCTCCACCTCGTCCTCCTTCTCCACGTTGTCCTCGTCCTCTTTGTCGTTTTCGTCCTCCTCGTCCTCCTCCTCTTCGTCCCCATCCTCCTCCTCGGCGTCCACCTCCTCCCCCTCCAGCCTGCGGCCCGCCGTGCTCCAGCTCCGCGGCTGCGAGCCCCTCACGAGGACCGGGTAGGCTGTCCCGCCTGACACGGCCGCTGAGCGCGCTGCCTATGCGCGCCCAGCTCGGAGGGTGCAGCCCGCGCAGCCGGGGCAGAGGTCCACGACAGGAGATTATGTGGCTAATCAACCGATTAGCTCTGAATTGCAACGCGCCAATTTTTATTAATTCTGCGATTTGATGGTGGCGCTGCTGATGGTGGTGGCAGTGCGTTCCCGTACAGTCGCGGCGGGTTGACTGGCCCCGGGTACTCAGCGAGCCGGTCCGCGATAGGGGAACAAAACCGAGAAGAAGACGGAGGGGGGGGAGAGAGAGAGAGAGAGAGAGAGAGAGAGAGAGAGAGAGAGAGAGAAAGTGGCAGTTGGATGAGATGAGGCAGAATTCCGAGAATGGAAAGCCGTGTAGATGGGGGTGTAGGGCGAAGGAGTAGGAGGGTGCGGAGGGTTGGGGGAGCGTCTCGGGAGTACAGGCCCGAAGGAAAGAAAAGGAGGGGAAGAGAGGGGGAGGGGGAGCTCCTGTACAGAACTATCGGTATAGAGATAGATGTAGGGGAAGATATGTTGGTAGATGTATGGGCGGGCCGGGCCGGGCCGCGGGAGGAGCCCAGTCAGTGTGTAGTAGTTGGGGCGGCGGCGAGAGAGGGAGGGGGAGCGAGAAGGAGAGAGAGAGAGAGAGAGAGAGAGAGAGAGGGGGGGGGGAAAGAGAGGGCGCTGGCGCCAATATGGGAGTGATGTATCAGCCGGGGGCTGGGCTGGGGCGGTGTAACCCTCTCCGCCTGGCGGTGGTCTCTTCTCCCCCCTCTCCCTCTCCCTCTCTCTCCCTCTCGCTCTCGCTCTCTTTTGCAAATCCAAAGCCGGTCGCCCTGCCTCCCCTGCGGGGTCCCGCGGTCCCGCCCCGCCACCGCCGGGTCCGGCACATTGCGCCGGGGCCGCCGGGGTCGAGCCGCGGGTGTATTGTGTCCCGAGTGATCGGCGCGGCCCCAAGACCGGCCCGTCTCAAGGCGGCTCTCAAAGCCTCGTCCCGCGTCTGGACGATACCCAGACTTCTTAGGTGGGCTGTCGTCTGTCGCGGTTTCTGTGGACTGGACTAGGGATTTGAAGGCCGAAAAAACCCGGGGAAAGTTGTGGAAAAAAAAAAGAAAAGATGAAGAGGAAAAGGAAAAAAGACGAAAATTTTGCAAATAGTCACTAATTTTTCCAGTTTTTTCAAATTATTCCTGAAAAATTCTGTAAAAAGGGCTTCTTTTCCGGAACTAAGGGACTGTCTAAAATTGAACTTTTCCGGAAAATTTAAATCTCTACTGGACGCGCGGCGCATTCCTCTCGGGTCCCGAGCATTCCTCCCTCCGTCTCTTTCTCTCGTTCGCGCGCTCGCCCTCCCCTCTTCGATGCGCCTCGTCTGCTCTGCTAAAGTCTGGCGGCGCGGGCCCGCCCCAGCAGGTAGTGGCGCCCCGCCACGCTGCCCCACCACGCCCCGCCGCGCCCCGCTCCGCCGGTCGGCTGGCGCTCGCTGGCGCCCCGCGAGGCTGGCGCCGCAAGGTCGCTACGGCGTGGGCGGAGCGCGGCGGGGCGGCAGCGCTCGCGGGCTGGGGAGGGCCCGCTGTCTGCTGACAATCTTGTCAGATAAGGATGTCCGCCCTTC
>NW_026267264.1:496857-497727 GCF_000697945.3 Frankliniella occidentalis | reverse complement strand
CTGTAACGCTCCTTACGGCCCCTTGTAATGAATTGGCCTGATGTGAGAGCAGCCCCGGCACGGTGGGCTGGCTGGCACCGACCACCGGACCGCCGGACCGCGACCAAGGGCAAGATACTCTTTTCTCTGTCTCTCTCACTCTGTCTCCCCCTCCCCCCTTTCTCCAGCTCTAACCACACGTGTATATTAAAAACCAATTTTGTGAATTAATCTGATTAAACTTTTCCTAATGGTAACTACCATGACGCGTGAATCAAGACCTTGCCTGTTCTTCCTATTGAATATCAAATGTATTTCTCTGTCTATCTCTCTCTCTCGCTGTGCCCGTCCCCGCCCTCCCGCGCCAGTCGCGCTCATTGTGTATAGACGCGGCGGCCAGCGGCAGCGTCGCCGTGTGCGTGCATCGTGCACTGCTAAATTCTTTGGTAAAAAAAAAATACTCGCGCAAACGTGTTGAATTCTGCGGAGAACGGAGCAGACGTCTCCATGCCACACGTGTGGTCTCCGTCTATCGGCTGTATGTGATGACTGTTTGACCGCCCCGCCCCGCCCCGGCCCGCCCCGCCCCGGCCAGCGCGTGCCGGAGCACTTACCCCGGCTCATCCCGCCGTATCGCGTTGACACGCGGTGACACACAGCGTGCGAGCTCGCTGCTGTGGCGGGGCGGGGCGGGGCGGGGCGGGGCGTCACAGCGCCGCGCCGGTCTTCAAGAATCTGGGTCAATCAGGAGGCTATTCTGGTCGGGCCTACTAGCCCCGGGGCTCGCCTCGCCTCCCGCTGGGGAGCTAGCCGCTGGCTGGCCGCCTGGCTGGCCGGCTCGCTGGCTGGCTGGCTGGCTGGCTGGTCGGCTGGCTGGCTGGCTGGCCGGCT
>NW_026267264.1:487133-496649 GCF_000697945.3 Frankliniella occidentalis | reverse complement strand
CTGGCTGGCTGGCTGGCTGGCTGGCTGGCTGGCTGGCTGGCCGGCTGGCTCCTTGACTCCGCGCCTCCTGGCGTCGCGCGGTCACGACGCGAGATGAGGCGAGAATGGAGTTAGGCCCCTGCGCCCGTGGTGTGGTGTGGTGTGGTCGTCTGCCCCGCCGCCCTCCTCCTCCTCCTCACTCCCCGCCTCCCCTCTCCCTCTTGACCGTCCTCCTTCGCAGTTTGCCGGCGACGAAGCCGACGGAGGGGGGGGGGGGAGTCGGGGAGGGGCGCCGCCGTCGCTCGGCGCATTCCTTTGATTAAACCGAACCGTCGTCTCTTTTTCTTTTCGTCATCTTCCTTTATATGTTTTATTCTCGGCTTCACCATCGTAGTAGTTGGGGCGGCGGCGAGAGAGGGAGGGGGAGCGAGAAGGAGAGAGAGAGAGAGAGAGAGAGAGAGAGGGGGGGGGGAAAGAGAGGGCGCTGGCGCCAATATGGGAGTGATGTATCAGCCGGGGGCTGGGCTGGGGCGGTGTAACCCTCTCCGCCTGGCGGTGGTCTCTTCTCCCCCCTCTCCCTCCCTCCCTCTCCCCCTCCCCCTCCCTCTCTCTCACCGACGCCGACCTGATCACGGTGGTGGACGAGGTGTCGGCAGTAAAGGTGGTGATGTAGTGCCGCGGGCCGGAGATGCAAATCTACTCGCGGTGCGGGGCTGGCCGTCGGCGAGACGGTGGCGGCCCCGCGACCCCTGCCCTCCCTTTCTTTTCCTCCGAAATATTCCCGTACTACTATCTCCAAGTCCTGTCGAAATGCCCCTCCCCCTCGCCCCTTTCCTTTGGTCTTGACGTGTGCACGTGAAATCGTCCTGGCGGGCGCCAGGGCGGCCTCTCCGGCGCGCACCGCTCTCCCGTCGGGGAGCCTTCCTGGCGCTCCCCCCGACACATCCATCTACCTCCCCTTGACGACCTCCTCGCCGGCGGCCACCTCCCTTTAGCCCCCCCCACCCCTCCCTTTCCCCAGGATCGCTAACGATGACCGGTGGAGGTTAGGCGTCCGTCGGCGGCGTCCGTGCATGCTGTATAAAAGTTGGTGGGAGCCACGCGTCGTTGAGGGTTCGGGGTGCGGCGGGGCGGAGGCTGGGGAGGGGAGGAGGGCGTTCTGGCCCGCCCTGGTCCTCCCTGGCCCTCCCTGGTCTGCCCTGGCCGTCGTAGTTAAAGTTGCCGAGCCACTGGAGGCTCCATAAAAACGATAGTGGGCTTCCTGGGGGAGGGGAGGGCGGGGAGGGACCGCTAAGGGAGGAGAGAGAGAGAGACGAGCCCCGGGTATAGGGACGGGAGCAAAGTTTGGCGCGGCGCTTTTCGAAGACTTTCTCTTAGTCTAGATGAGCGGCATGGCGACAACCGGGCGGGTCGGCGTCGGAGTGGTGGGGGGAGGGGGGGGGGGTATAGGGAAGGACCGTCCATCGGGGGTGCAGGAGTAGAAAAGAGTTGGACGAACCGAAAGTGTTTGCAAATTCTTTTATTTTCCTCGTACAACATTTTTCAACCAAATTCTTTTCTATTCTCACACACATGCATGAAGTCCATTTATGACACACTTCTCGCCCATGTTAATGTATTCGATTTTTTTTAGGCCGGAATTATTCCGACGCATTAACCAAAACATTTTAAAAAAATTACATGTGCCAAAATTATGTAGGTCGCAGCAGGTTGTGTCTAGTAGAGACAGTCTTGGTCACTGAGGTTCGTGTTTCGGGGCATGCCTCCGCCTGCTCTGCTTGGACAGGTAGCACGCGCCCCGGCGCCCGTCGTGAAGCGAACACCCCATGTTTGTTTATTATTCCGTGGAGGCGTGTCGAGGCGTCACCGCGCTGACGTCCGTATTGCATTGCATAGCGGCCCTGGACTGTGTTTGGAAAGAGAGGGGGGGGGGTGCGCACCTATGTGACCCTGTTCGGCGGGGGCGGCGGTGACGGGTACACTTTCTGAGCCGAGTCGCGGGCGGAAAGGTCAAACGAGCGCGCCCCCCAACACTATACGCACTGCGTAACTGCATCATATACGTACTGCGGAGTGCTGCAGTGTGGTTCCTTCCTTCGACTAAAAGGTTTTGTGAACAACAGTTTGCTTACTGTGTCAGCCATTTGAACCGACGTCCTCTAGAAAAAGGTGCGACGCTACGCCAACCCCGATCGTGGTCACCCATCCCCCAGTCTCGAGCCCGTAGTCTGCCACTTCACGTAGTGAGTGTCGAAAACGTCTAACGACCCCCCTTCCCCCCTTCCCCCTCTCGCCTCTCTTTTCCGCACATCCATCCATCCAACCGTCGATTATGGCTCTCCATACTAGACATGGACAAGCAAAAGCAAAGCAAACAAGCAAAGTGTGGCGTTGTAAGCGAGCGCGCCCCAACTCCGCGCTGTCTGTCTGTCTCCCCCCCTCCCCCTTTCGGCGCACCTCCAGGAAAGGCGGGAAAGAGAGAAACGTCCTTTTCATTTCGACGGTCCTCAAAACTTGATTGCTGATGGTTTTTTTGTTTTTGTCGTTTGCAGAACTCCATCCGCCACAACCTGTCGCTGCACAACCGGTTCATGCGCGTGCAGAACGAGGGCACGGGCAAGTCCTCCTGGTGGATGATCAACCCGGACGCCAAGCCGGGCAAGTCGGCGCGCCGCCGCGCCACCTCCATGGAGACCTCCAAGTTCGAGAAGAGGCGCGGGAGGGTCAAGAAGAAGGTGAGTTGCATCCACAGCCACAACCACCATACCACCACACTACAACATCCACCTTCACCCAGCACCACCACCACCACAACAACCGCAACTCCACACCCTCCACCCACTACCTCCACCGCCACCTTCACCACCCCCAACACACCCACCACCACCTCTCGCTTCTCACACATATCTCCACCAATACCATTGGTTTACCTTTGCACCATCACTAACTTTTCTATGTGCTCAATGCTTTGTCTTTGACCTTTAAACCTTTTAAAACCTTTTCCCTCGCCTTCTCTGCCTCTTCACCCGTCTCTCCACACTTGACACACCTCTCTGTGTCTCGTGTCTCCGACACCAATGCCTAATCTGGTTTGTTTGTCTTGGATTTGTTCATTGCCTACGTATGATTGCTGGAAGACCTTTGGACACGGGGTATGTACAAAGCCAGTCTAACTCTTTAGAGCTTGTTTCACAAGTCGATAGGCGACACGCTAAAGGCTGCTTTTTGTGTTCCGTTGTGTTATACTTTGCCGCGCATGTTTCTTCTGCCTGGTTCGGCTTACTTGGGACACTCGCTACGACGAGCGCTCGAGGGTTTGATCACGACGCGACCTCCCGTGTGGGCGGCAGGCCTTAATTTGCCGGAAAAGTATTTTTGTGCAATTTCTCAAGATATCTTTTATAAACCTCTTAACTGTTTACTAAAAAGTTTTATATTTTTCCAATTTTTTGGAAATTATTTAAATTTTGACGGTCTTTTTTCTAGAAAAGATTTAAAATTTCTATAGCTGCAAAGCAGTCATTGTAACCCTCGTTGAAGTTGAAGTGAAGTTCAGTCGTCCGGGAGGGCCTCGGCGTTTGTCGGGCGGTTGCAGCAGGATGCGTGCCCCGCCGAGCGCGCAGCCTTCCGCCGCCGTCGGTGTCATTCTGGCTCGACGGCGGCCAATCAGCTTTCTCTGCTGCCAGCGTAATTACAAAACTATCGAACGGCTGCGGGGTGGGGTGGGGGAGGGTCGGCGCTAAATTGTGGGTGTCACCCGTGCAGTGTCAAAACCTTCTTAAAGGGGCCGGGGAGAGGCCTGCCGGCCCACCTACCCCAGGTCGGGCTGCGGCGCACCAGTAATAATTGCACCTTCTCGCGGAAGGGAGAAAAGGTGTGCAAATTTTGAAACTTTGAAATCCACACACCCTTCCTATGCCTCTATGTGTGCAAATGGTATTCACACACCTACAAGTGTGCTACATCCACACACTTTGCTTTCCAGTGCGAGTTAGGCAATCCCGCAACACTGCTGTGTTCTAGCCCAGACACACGGTACTCACCTCACTCTGTTTGGCTGCACTATAAAAACTTCAAGTTCGCTGATATCGCCGCGGGGGTCGCAACTTAGTCAAAATGTGTACACAAAAGAGTGAATGATTATGCGCCGGATTTCACGTCTTAGATACGTGATTTATCAAATTCTTAGTACTTTTTTTAAGGTTTAAAGAGCCACTGCATTCTAACTACTTAAGGCATTCGAGAAATTTGCTGAAAAGTACCTGAAATTTATCTGCTAAGATTGTACTCGATCATGTGCACATGGTCGCGGGAGTTCCCCCTCAGTTGTCTCCGGTAGTTGACAGATGATGCTTAGTGCCGTTCGATGTAAAAGCGCCGAGCTGTCCTGGCGTTCCAGTTCCAGCATCTTTTAGTGACTCGCAAGGTCGCGGGAGCTTGAAGCCGAGCCGACTTACTTTCCTGCTTCGTTGCCAGCTGTAGGTATTTTCCGGGTCGGTTTCGGCGAAAACGTGCCACTTTCCATTGTCCGCGTCCTCGTGTCACACGGGGACGCTCGCAATTTCGCCCGCCTGTTCGGTTTGGCGTCTCACCTGAATGTGTTGTGTTCGGCCGGGGAGGGGGTGGGGGTTGGGTCGACCGCATCTCATATCGCGGCTGGAGTGCGATGAGTGTAGAGCGGTCTGCGCCGCAGCGGCTCATATGAGGGGCTGGCATTCCTGAGCAGGCCAGCTTGTCTGTCTCATCCGCTGCGGCGGGGCGGGGCGGGGCGGGGGCGGGGCTGCCAATATGCCGGGGCGGGGCGGGGCGGCTATACAATCACGGCACGACACCTGCGGGCGCCACATGCGTTGCTCACGCCCGCCCTCCTTTCTGTTCCAGGTGGACGCCATGCGGAACTGCCTGGGCGCGACGGACGCGTCCCCGTCGCCCTGCTCGTCCGTGTCCGAGGGCCTGGACATGTTCCCGGACTCGCCCCTGCACTCCAGCTTCCAGCTCAGCCCCGACTTCAGGCCGCGCGCCTCGTCCAACGCGTCGAGCTGCGGCCGCCTCTCCCCCATCCCCTCCGTGGAGCCCGACTGGGGCCCCAGCCCCTCGTACTACGCGGCCGACGCCCTCGCCGGCAGCCTGGAGGCCACCATGAAGCTGCACCCAGCCGACCTGTACCCGGTAAGTCAACGACCCAACAGTCACTTTTCAAAACGTTATAACTTTTCTAAAAGAAACAACTTTTCAAAAAGTCAGAACTCTTCAAAAAATAACAACTTTTCAAAAAGTGACAACTTTTCAAAAAGTATTTTAATCATACACTGGGAAAACAAGTGTTTAATTTTGCACGTCAATTGACGTCTAAGTTCAAGTGTGCATTTTCTCGACACTTTGTGGTGTCTAACTATGTTATACGTCAATTGGTGTTTAACTTTCGACACTTCCGAAACGTTTAGCAGCTGCACACCATATGTTTCCCTATTGACAGCATAGAACTGTGTGTGTCCAAGTGTGCAGAATTTAAACGTTTACAAAACGTCTAAAATTTGCACACCACGCAAGTGTGCAACTTGAGTTAAAC
Organism: Frankliniella occidentalis; assembly: GCF_000697945.3. Taxonomy (NCBI): domain Eukaryota; kingdom Metazoa; phylum Arthropoda; class Insecta; order Thysanoptera; family Thripidae; genus Frankliniella; species Frankliniella occidentalis. The sequence continues at coordinate 491,101 of NW_026267264.1, read as the reverse complement.
ACCATGTAATGTGCAAAATCACAACTTGCACACGTTGGTGTGCAAATATTGCACACTTGTTTTAACAGTGTAATCAATGTAAAATCCATGTAATGGTGCGAATTGTGTCAAACGCATGTAAGTGAAAATGTCGGTCTCGGTATACAGGGCTTCAGCGGGTCGGGGTCCCAGCAGTCGCAGCAGCAGTCGGAGCCCGCGGGGCCGCCGCCGCCCTACCAGCCCGCCTTCGACGTGTCGTACCCCAGCCCCGGCTCGGCCGGCAGCGGCGCGGGCGGCGGCGCCCCCTCCGGCAGCCTCTCCTTCTCCACCGGCGCGTGCCCCGTCCACCGGCTGCAGGGCTGCTCCTGCATGCTGCACTGCGCCCCCGAGGTGAGCGCCGCCACCTTGGCCACCACCGGCTGCGGAGGCTGGGCGCCGCAACAACAGCCCCTTATGAGGAGGGCCCGCACGTGGTCGCAGGCTGACGCCCTGCCCGGCTTGTTGTTGCAGAGCGTGTCCCCCGGCGGGCCCGGCATGTCGCCCACCTACCAGCGGTCCGAGCCGTCCCCCGACAGCTCCTTCCAGCCGCAGCGGCCGCCCCAGCCACAGCAGCCGCCGCCGCCCTACCAGCCGCAGCCGCCCTCCCCCGACGCCCTGGGCGACCTCGGCGACGGCCTCCCCGGCGGCGCCGACTCGGCGGGCTGCAGGTCCCCGCGCGCGGGCCAGGGCCAGCCCCAGGGCCAGCTGCCGCCCATCGGCTCGCTGACGGACGCCATGTCCGCGCCCACCACCATGATGGGCCAGCTCATGGCGGGCGCCCTCAACCCCTCCCTCCTCGACGACCTCAACCTCAACATCGAGGGCGGCTTCGAGTGCAACGTGGACGAGGTGATCCAGAACGAGCTGAGCTTCGACGGCAACCTGGACTTTAACTTCACCCAACACATGCCGCTCCAGCAGGTAAGCACTATCAACGTGCCTCCCTCACGGCTAGCTGCGACTAGGGCTATGCTATATCGCGATATAAATACGATAGAATGACAATATCGTCGGCGGTATTGAGGTTTCGATACTCTCGATATCGAAATACCGGTCATTTTCAGACAGATTGTTTCTCTATATCGCTCGAATGTGGTTCACACTGGTTCGATGTTGCGATATCGTTGTCATTATCGAGACTCGATGTATCGAGTCGATGTTTGACTTTCGTATCGTATCGCTATTTCAAAATCTGGATATCGCACAGCCCTAGCTGCCGCTGCCTGCCCGGAGCAGGCGCCCCTCCAGGGCCCCCGGTGGGATAGGCACCGTGCCCCGCGCGCGTGCGGCGGCTGGCGCTGGCTGCCCGCCCACCAGGCGCCCGCTTCGCCCGCTCCTCACGCTGAGCTTCCTCTTGCAGGCGGTGACCAGCGTGCCCCAGGCCGGCGCTCAGCACGGCGCCTCCACGCAGTCGCCCTACACCTCAGTGACCTCGGGACACTCGTGGGTGCACTAAGCGCGCGACGCACCAGGTGAGGGCGTCAACCATATTTATGCTTCACGTAGAATGCCTTCGTACCGTATAGGGGGGTGGACGGAATTTTCGAAACTCCCAGCACGACCCTCGCCGACCCTCGCTGCCGCGCCACTAGACTGATTTTATTGCGAGTCTGATTTGCAATCTCACACTAACCGACCCGCCCGGCCCCGCCCGGCGCAATCTCAGCAGCTGGATAGGTCACCCGAATTTTTCCAAGTTTATTACGACTACGAATAATAAAAAAAACTTGGTCACTCTGGTGATGGCTCGGCGGGGAGCCGCCTACTTCTGACGCCGCCGCCGACCACTGTGTCCCTGCCCGTCCGTCCGCCCCCCTCCCCCCGTTCCTCGTTCTGGACAACTTTTTCTCTTCTAATATTCCACCTCTCTTTTGGGGGAAGGGATGCCCCGTGCCCCAATCCATAGGCCGCCAGACAAACCCCTATCTCTCTCCCTCTCCCACTCTTTCTCTCTCTCTCTCTCTCTCTCTCTCTGCTCACCCCTCTTTCGTATATAGTTTCGGGCTCGCCCAGCCCGCCCCGCCCGCCCGCGGGGCGCCACTCCTCGCCCCGAGCGTTACTTTTCATCGCGAATCAGATTTATTGTAATGTCACCCCTCGCCCCGCTGATGCGCTCCCCGCGCGGTTCGGTTCTGTTAGCGAGAGTTGAGCGGACGACAAATCAAAGGCGACTCGCGGTTGTCAGATCTGGTTCTGGTCTGGCGGCGAGCCCCGCGGCGTAAGTCTCCGTGCGGCGCGGAGCAGCGGCGGCTGAAAATTGGGGCATTTCTTTCCTTGCGGCGGGGTAGGGGGTGGTTGGGGGGCGGCTATTTAAAAACGAAGACTAACTTGGAGGCTTAAAGCGCGGTATTCCGAAAAACCTTCGTTGTCAGAGCTTCGCTTCGGATCTGCGAACTGGGCGTTTGCCGTTTATGGAGAGAACCAAAACTGCCTGTCTGACCTGCGATTTCTTCGGTTTCTATACGACCTACATTTTTTACGTCCTGTACTTTCTAACGACCCGCTAATTGTACACATTATTTTTTTTATTTTTTTAATCAGAAAGTTTAATGGACTAAAGACATGAAAATATTAGTGATCCATATAAGAAACGTTGTTTATAATTTTTCAAGTGTAGGGGGTAGGAAGATTAATTTGAGCTATGACATGACCAAATCCACCAAAAAACCTTTTCTCTTATTAGAAATTTCAAATTTTCCGGAATATTCTGTGCTCAAAGTCTTTTGATGGATTTAGTCATCCAGTGAGTTTTAGGCATAAGTATCCTACAAAAGTTATGGAACACATTTTTAACTGTGTCATTATTATATTTTGATTCAAGTAAGAGAGAAGGTGCTGCGTTCTGAAGTAAAATGAACAAGAATCACATTAAAAACCCGTTATGGAATGATATTTTTTAAACGTGTCTCAATCAAAGAGTTGTATCACTCCAGAACTCCATTTGTTGTCCTTTCTCCTTCCCAATTCACAAACGGACTCAGCTAGTTACGTCATCCAACCGTGGGCATATGTTATATCAAGTTAAGCCAAGCCGAACGCGTAAGCCCAAGCCCAAGCCGAAACTCAAGCCCGATGCGACGAATTTTTCGAATTAAAGTAATGCCAGTAACACAGAACTCTTGCCCCAGTAGCACAAATGCACTTAAATACACACTAGCTGCGGCAATGCGCGTAAAAATGAACTCTGAAAACACTTAAAACATTACTTTAACCCGAAAAATTCGTCGCATCGGGCTTGAGTTTCGGCTTGGGCTTGGGCTTGCGCGTTCGGCTTGGCTTAACTTGATATTACAAAATAGGGAAAATGCGCACGTTCGTTTGACTGGCAGGCGTGTCCCCGGCACTCAACGCGCATGGCTAACCTTTCGCTCTGTTAACACTGTGACGTCAAATTCGATCAGATGTGAATTGTGTCACATTCGTTAAATACGTGACTTGACCAACCCATTGTCTCGCTCTGCTCTAACGGTCTAAGTGCATATGGAAGGCTGTGTCACGTGATTACAAATGTGACACGATACTGACTGTTGATTCGCTTAAAATAGCAAAGACATAGCTTAAGTGGAGAAGCCGTAGAAGCTTAGTTTCGAAGGGATGTTAAAAATTCGACTAACTAGTTTGCTACTGGTAGTATATATAATCAAAGGTGTTGTTTGGCAATCCGGTTCATACATAATTTCATCAAGTTGGGCAAACAAATTTTGCTGTTAGGGGCATTTTTCGTTTGATCATTTTAAAATGTTGTTTAGAAGCAATAATTACTTCAGAGTATCGTGGTTAGTCAAGTCAATACTATTTTATTTATCAGCAACGTTTTTTTTTTTGTTTTTTTTTTTTTGAGGCAATGTCATTTAAAGCGACATACTTTTCGAAAATTCGGATGAAGGTGAGGTCTGTGTAAATCAAATCGTTGTCCTCTCCACTCCGCCCCCGCCGTGCGTCCAGCCACC
>NW_026267264.1:479992-486693 GCF_000697945.3 Frankliniella occidentalis | reverse complement strand
GGGGGAGTTACTTGTGGTCAAACTTTGACCTTGCAGCGCGTGAAACAATCGATGCCGGTCGTCGATATCGACGCCCAACACTACAGGGGGAAAAGCCCACAAGAATTAAATGGAAGTCTTAGACCGTTGATTAAATTTTCACTATCGAACATAACATATTCTATCTTATCACTGATTTTCCCTAGTTCGTTCTCTCTCTCTCTCTCTTTCTCTCCGTCTCGCGTGCAATTATGCCAATTATCCCGGCCCAATATGGCCACCAGTCTCGCGACTTAATCAGAAACCACGACTCCGAAGATCGTTGACGTGTGAGAGTGCGGAGGGGGTCGTCTTGTTAGAGAGCATTACGTAGGCCCCTTAGCTGGCGCGCAGATCTGATAAGTTTAGTGGCGTTGGCGATATTACCCCCCCCCCCCCCCCCCCCCCCCCCCCCCCCCCCCCCCCCCCCCCCCCCCCCCCCCCCCCCACACACACACACACGCGCGCGCGCGCGCGCCGCGAACCCACCTCGACCTTCCGCGCTTCACCGTGGCAAAGTTTGATAGCACTCGTTGGGGGAAGGGGAGTCCCCGTGATCTACGGCCGCCGTGTCTGGCGTCTGGATCGCCGCGCGCACCGGCGCCTGTGGGTGAGGGGGGGGGGGGCAACCAGCACTCTGAGGTCTTTGGGTTTCTTCCAAACCCACCTAACTTCCTATTTTCTACGAAAGGCAGATCTGTGAAAATTGGAAGAAAAAAAAGATAATTTAAGTCAGGTCACACTGGTAAAACAAAAGTGCTAAGTCGTGCCTTTCAAAGGCACTAAATAGGGCACTAAACAGCCCAAAAGGTGCTAAAAATTAGTGCCTTTTCCTTTGGCAGTTTTAGTGCCTTTGTAAAGGCACTAAACCCTTAGTGCCTTTTAAAGGTAGGAGTTAGCACAGTTAGCACCTTTGTTTTACCAGTGCAACGGCAAAATTCTGTCATCCAACGTTATATCATTTTGGATTTAGGTCATTTGGGTCTTCGTTCTTTAGAATGCTTTTCTTTCTCTCTTGCTTTCACGGTGAATTATTTTTGTGAAGAGGGACAACTTTGAAAAACTCCTTTAATACAAGAAAAACCTTATCCTCAAAAAAATATGAGGAAAATTCCCACAAAATATGTGTTCCCTCAGAAAATCAGACTTTGTTTATGACAATTATCAAAGTGTGGAGTATACCTAACGCAATGTTTGTCCTTTCTGTCCGCAGGCGGCCCCTGGTGGTCCCCGTCCGGGCCCGGGCTGAGCGCGCAGCTCTGCGCCACGGTGTGACCGCGTGACGGTGTGACGGCGTGACGGCGTGACGCCACGTGACGTGACATCTCCGTCACATCCTGGTGACCTAGTCAGTCTGCGGCGAGCCCCTCCCCGCGGCCCGCGCGACACGTGCGTCAAGATTTAGAAAATTATTCGTGGAGTCTGGACACTCAGTGCACTTTGTAGACGCAATCGCGACGGTGCGAGACCTAGCTCGGTGCTCCAGTCCTGCAGCTCAAATACTTGCAGTGTGAATTAGTGATTATTATTATTACAATGTGTCTACTATTTACATATACCGTTGCTTATTTCTAAAAAAAAGTTAAATTGTCTTGTAATGTGTTGTTTGGAAGAAGGCAGCTACTCCTGACTGGATTCTGAATCAAATCCACAAACCTCTTTAAACTGTATTTCATATTACAAGTCCCTTTTTTTACTGTTGTTTATTGTTGCTGCCTTTGATTTAAGTTCCCCCTCCCTTCCTATGTGTTGCCAATTTAGATTAAAATTACAAGCTAATATTATAAATAGCTACATGTTTTTATCATATGATGAATTTAAGATGTTTTTGTTGTTGTTGTTCTTTTTTTTTAAATTATAAAGCTAAATTTGTTTTCTAAAAACTTCTTGGCAACTTGTCTGTAGGTGTGGAAATGTGGTAAAATCATTTTGCATGTGACATGAAGGCAGTACGTATGTGCGTATGTAGTTGTGGGAAATATTTGTAAATGGGTTGGGGTGCCTGTGGTGAAGAGGATTATCAACTCTCTGAGTAGGCAGTGTATGTGGGTGTGAATGTATATCAGTGTGTGAATGTATAAGCATCACCCCAAATTAAAGTCATCAATGTTGACCATTCCGCAAATTTTAGACCACGTACGAAAAAGTGCCAAGAAACTTGACAGAAACGTATGTAACTATAGGGGAATAAAGGTCCTCTCACTGGCTCATCACTAATTATACAGGCATCTAATGCCTATTATCGACAATTTTGTTTTCTATTTACTTATGTATTTTATTACTTGTTTGCCAAATGAGAATGGCTTTTATTTCATACCTTTCATGGTTTGGAATACTTTTCATTTTTAAGTACAAATCATTCATAGATTAATGCTTATTATTTTTGTATGATCAGTTAAACTGATCTCACCACATCTTTCTGATACCCATACTTGAGTGTGTCTACCTTGATGCTGTTATAGTTTAGTTTAAACACAAGCTTGGTGTGATATCTGTACATGATAATTAAAGTCAATTGTAAACATTTTGCATTCATTTCCTGTTTTACATAGGATAGAATATGTTTTCCTCTGCCAATACTTATATGCACTAGTGTACCACAACAGGAAGGTAGTAGGCGTAGAGCAGTATTGAAATTTTGCAACAAGTTTATCTTTTACTGACCAAAATTTGAACAAATTTGGGTTTTTACCCCCTTCTGTTTCTATGTGTATTCAAAATTAGTTATCACACATGTTGGACTTAATGTGTTCTAAACCTGTTTGAACCAATCAGGATTTGAAAATCTGTTGTGTACCTCAGCATCCTTCTCTTTTAGAATTGATCATTATTAAAAGCATGGTCATTTACTGACAGATATATCTGTATATGTGTCCAAAACATGGAGATGAATTATTTCTTATTTATACATATTCACTACAATAGAGGGGTGCTGTAATAGTTTGTTTGATTGTAATTCCAGTGACACCCAAGTTTATTGAATGTTTGAGTTAATGATTTCTAAGCTGTCATATGTACGTATATTTGCAATGGTTGATAAAATTTATATATGATGGAGAGTTTTTTTGCCATGTTAATGGTTAGTGAATTCTTTCTCATTTTGTGTTAGGCCTATTAATTTCACATTAATTCAGATCGTTATTGTTTTTTTGTTTGTTTTGTTCTTGTTTTTTCCCCCTTATTTTCTCTGCTGACCTTTCACATTTAATCACACAATATTGAGATTGTGATCACATGTGAAAGGTCAGTGTAAAATTCTATTGTTTCCGTTTTGATTTCTATTTTTATTTGCTCAAAATTACTACATTGTTTATATTATATTGATGCTTTTTTACTGCCCTTATTTCTGTTACAATCCTGGATCAAAACTGTCTGCATCAGGAAGTGTCTTACAATTACTCAATCGCTGACAGTTTTATTTTCTTGTTTCAGTAATTCTTCCTTTTGGTACAGTACTTACTTGCATATCAGCCTGGAGGTCTAAGGAGACTTCTTAAACTCTTGATCAAAGTTATCTTACACCCAAAGTTGTGTCAGTGAATGTGTCCGTTTTTCAAATCAGTAATTTAATAGTTGACCACTGCTCTTTCCACAAGCAAAATGGAAAAAAATGTTAAAAATTTGATTTTATGTTTTATTTGTGTATTTTTTGTTATATCTAGTTCATAGATTTGTATTGTTGTGTTCTACTGTCATTCTCTTAGTATTGCAATTGTGTAAAGCCAGTGGATGAGCAGGTGAAGTGCTCAATAGTGCGTCACAATCAGTTTCCCAAACATTCCTGGGGACTCGACTGTGATCGGCTCTCTGTTCTGGAGGTGTATGCTCAGTGCTGAATGTTTATTTGTTGTAGTCAACAGTCAAGGAAGACGTGTTGCTTTGTCAGTCAAAACCAAGAGGTGCTTCGTAAAGTGTTTGCCAGCATGCCTGAATTGGAAGTGGATGCGGGTTATCTAGTCAGCCCTCGTCAGGCCCCGACCCAGACCCAACAGTGTAGCGCTGAGAGTGCAATCAAGTGGTGATATCCACAACTATGCTAGGATAGAAGAAACGAATTGTGATTTGATTGTTGGAAAGCAGGTTACTTAAAGTAATATGTGGTAGGAAAGCTATGTACATAATGTTTGTGCCATGTTATTGACAAAAAATTCTCTTTATGATACAGGACATCCTATCTTTGTTGTTAATTATAGAAAAACAAACTATTGATTTGTTGTTTGTTACATCCCCAGCACACCTAAACACAAAATCGAAAATTAAAAATGTTTGTAGATTTATTTTAATTGAAACATAAATGATACATCTAGTATGATGCCACAATGTTGGGCGGCGTCTCCTGTCAAGTAAATCTCAAGGCGCACGAGTCAGCGCAGTCGCTTGTGCAACACGGGGATCATCCAGAGAGTAGGCCTACGTCCGTCATTCCCAATAACCTGCAGAGTTCAGCTTTGCCTCTGCGACCTCTCACAGCGCCTGATGGGTAGGCAACATCATGCCTACAGTGCATGCGTGTGCTGCCGGGTGGCCTACCCTGAGTCTCGCAGGCGCTGAACAAACACCCCCCCCCCCTCAGCGGAAGCTGCCGAGTGAATCTGAAAAGAAAACGTATACTACTTTCTGGACGTAGTCACAAGCTGATCACTCCCACTCCCAAAGCGACAGGCCGAGTGGCGCAGTGGCCTGTGATCACAGTTCGAAGGGTTCCACGTCACCACAGTTCCACCTTATCACAGTCACAGTTGCAGCTCAGCTACGTCAGTCTGGTCACGTGGCTCCCCTCCACGTCTTCTTGATCATGTCGGCCGCCTTCTCGCCGATCATGTAGACGATGGCGTTGGGGTGCGCGGCGGGCGCGTCCGGGATGACCGAGGCGTCGACCACCCGGAGCCCGCGCACCCCGTGGACGCGCAGCTCGGGGTCCACGACGGCCGTGGGGTCGCCCGCCGGCCCCATCTTGCACGTGCCGACCTGGAGGGTGAAGCCGGAAACTCGTGAGCGCTTCCTTTACTGTAAAAGGCTTTTCTTGGATTTCAAGGTTATTTCACGAACCTCAGGGGCGGGTGGATAACTTCAATATCGACCCTTGAGGTCCCAAACTGCCTTGAAACCCTCAGCTTCCGAGGGGCAGCTTTGGAATTTTCGTCCACAAAATTCATGAAATAGCCTTGAAATCCAAGGAAATCTTTTTACCGTTGTTGGCGAGCTGGTTGAGGGTCGCGGCCGGGTGGGAGCGGGTTCGCCGCCCTGACCGCCAGTTTGCACTTGGTCTGCTCCTGACATACTTCCGCCACGCCACGCCTGGTCATGCACTCGCATTACGCACATTACGTCTCGCATTCGCACGCGAAAAGTGGGGCGAGACGAGGCCTCCTCGCGTGGCAGCCCGTTTCCGTCACAGGACCGAGTCCCGCACGCATTTCTGCCGGTATAGATTAGTTATCAATTTTGCGACTTTTCAAAGGAAGGTCGTGTCGCGTTTCCTCACTGTCGCGGTTACAGTGTTGGACTAAAAGTTGAGCACTTAAAAGCGTTCAACTCACGTGCTGAATTGGCGAATTTGAACTAAGGAATGAATATTCCATAACTGAAGAGCTAAATTGGTAGTAAGTTTGAACATTTTTGAGCGTTCAACGTTCAGTCGAACACTTGCAAGCACTCAAATTTCTAGATGACGCAAGTATTCGACATGGTGTTAAGCTCTCGCAATCAACAAAGTTCGCGTAGTTGTCTGTCACGACAGTTCGAAATATTGGCGAGAATCAGTGCACTCTATTGAAGGGCCGACCTGGTGGTGCAGCGAGGTGGTGAAGTGGCGCGCCGCGCAGCCCCAGTAGTCGTCCGAGCCGAAGGTGTGGTTGGTGCAGCCGGGGAAGGGCGTCCGCAGCAGCGCGCTGCCGTAGCGCTGGAACGGGCGCGTCTCGCTCAGCCGCACGGCCTGCAACACCAGGGGCGCCTTGAAGCAGGCTGCAATCTAAATGCACTCAATATGTCTAGGGACAATTACTAGCACCGGATTTCTGTGTGTATAACTGAGTTCAGATCGAGGGGTGGATATGGATAACTTCTGAATTGGGTGTACAAATTTCAAGAATTGAATTTGAATCAGCTTGAATTGAATTTGAATTTGACTGAATTTGTTGAATTGTTTTTGAATTGGTTTGAATTATTGCGATTTTCATTTTACTGCAAGCGTGAATTGGCTTGAATTGACTTGAACTGAATGTAAATTGTCTTGAATTGGGCTGAATCAGTCGAATCATTTTTGAATTCGTTTGAATTAAATTGAATTGGTCTGAATTAGTTTGAATTGGGCAGAATTAGGGGTGTACACTTGGCAGGGGAGTTATCCACCCCTCGGTTCAGAAACAATATTGTAACTAACAATACACATTTACTATACAAAGCTTGTTACAATCGTGTAACTATCCACTAACAGTACACATTTAGTAAATAGTAGTTACAATATTGCACCTCATCTCAGTTACTAGGGAAGTCCGGTGCTAGTATTACAAACATTGTCCTGAGACATTTCGAGTGTGTGACATGGTTTTGTTACCGGTTCTTACACTGCCTCTGGGTCTCCGCGCCGCGGGAGGCGCGGCTCAACGCGCATTGCGCACGACATGCATGTGCTGCGCTGCGCTTCTGCGCTCGCTCCAGACGCGCTCCCGGGCGGGGCGGGG
>NW_026267264.1:477556-479727 GCF_000697945.3 Frankliniella occidentalis | reverse complement strand
GGGGGGGGCTACCACGCCCTAGCGGCGTCCATCAGGCGTCCTATACCTGTCCCGCAGCAGCTCCTCGCTCTGACCGGGCGGCTGCAGCCACCGCCACAAAGTACGGACGGCCACCACCTCGCGGGGTGTCGCGTCGAGAAGTCGCGGGAAGGTTGTTCCGAAACAACGCAAGTTTGGTTGGGCTGGACGCTGGACACAGAACTATGGGCTGCATGAGATTGACCCCGGGAGGAGAAGCGGGGGTGGGAGATCTAGTCGAAGCAGCACGAAATGGTCGAATACGTCGCGAGAGTCAGCATTTGGATGCAAATAAGCCACCGTCACTTTGCGCCGCTTTGCGCCGCTTTGCGCCGCTTTGCGCCGCTTTGCGCCGCTTTGCGCCGTTATAGAGTAGGCAACCCACTTGGCAATGTCAGGGCAGCAGCAGCCATATTCGAATAGTAGCGTGAGTGCGATGCGAAATTGACCACATTGACAACATGTCATGATCGCACCAGCAGAGCGGCTGCTCCGGCCTCGTCCGCCAGTGTGAAGGGAGCCGTCGCAGTGACCACCGCGTGTCGTTTAGCTGGACCGCCCCACTCGGTCAGGGTCCCGGCCGTGCAGGCCGTGCAGGCGGTGCAGTGTACAGCGCCTCTCCCGGGGGCGCGAGCAGAGCAACGGGCTGAGAGCGCCGCAAGGTCCGGCGAAATGCGTCGGTCATTATTGACGCGTCGAGGTAAAGTGCGACCCGCACGCGGGGCCTGGCCTGGCGCCCGTCATTAGAAACGCATCACACGGCCGTCACTGTGAAAACGAGTATGGGACTTAAGCATGTGAGCCAGTGGGTGTTCTACTTTAGCTGACGTGAAGCACTGGTTGCTCTACTTTAGCTAATGTGAGCCAATGGTTGTTCTACTTTAACTAATATGTGAGGCTCTGGTTTGAGCTCTACAGGGTGGTCCACAGACCCTTTCCTTTATTTTGCTTATGCTGTACCGCATGCAGGCGTGGCGGGCGGGCTTGCCTACCGTCGCCAACCGCGGCGCCTTATGGCCCCGTGCGAGTATGCGCCCGCACGCCTGCACGCGGTACAGTATAAGCAAAATAAAGGAAGAAGGGGTCTCTGGACCACCCTAAATGTGAGGCACTGGTTGTTCTACATTAGCTAATGTAAGGCACCGCGCCCCACATTAGCTGTCAGTCTGAAAATGCACGCTAGAATCCACTGAAATCGACCACCCTGGTCGAGTGCACCAGCGTGGGGGCACACACGGTGCCCGCCCCGCCTCCCTCCCCGCCTGGCGCAGCCGAGTGGCCGGGTGATGCAGTTGAGAAACAACGCAATGCGTACCGTGCTCTCCAAGTTTACGGATACGAATTACACCACGCCCGACCTGCGCCGCGCTGCGTGCGAGGTGAGCGCCCGGCCTGCACACCGTACCGTGAAAACGAAGGGGGTGATGACGGCGCGGCGTCGGGCGGGGCGGGGCGGGGCGGGGCGTTGGAGCTTGGGCGCGCTTATTGGTTTCCAGCTGCCTCCGTCCGCCGCCCGCGCCGCACTTCTTTGCACCGGCCGAGGCGGGCGGTCAGCGTGTAATAGGCTATTCGGAAAATAGAAAGGACGGCGAAAAGAACAACTAGAGTCGCGCTGACGGGGACGTGCACAGCGGTGCACGGGCACGGCTCGCACAACTTGCCTACCTTACAGGCAATTGGATTACCTCTCCCTTCCATACAACTTACCCTGATACGAAATACACGTTTGGGATCGCCCAGAAAGTACGTCCATTTTCCTCAGATTCATTCGGCACATTACAGGGGCTCGGCGCCTGCGAGACTCAAGGTAGGCCACCCCGCTGTACACACACGCCCTGCAGGCAAGATGTGGCCTACCCACCAGGCGCTCTGAGCGCTTGCAGGAGCTTAACGCGAAAGGTTCGCGACGACGAATGACGGACGGACTTTCTGGAGGATGATCCCTTATTTTCACGGCTGTTATCCTTTCAGCGAGTTGAGGCAGTCGCCCAGGTCGCTCCGAGTCAGTGGGTCACGGTGACGGCAGGGAAGTGGACAGTGTGCAGTAGTAGGATGCAGTCGAGACGATTGGTTGCGCTCTCGTTCGCGCGGCTTTGTTTATTGAGCAGGCTCGCAGGCTCAGCCTCAGTTAAAGGGCGGCGGGGCGGGGCGGG
>NW_026267264.1:451579-476326 GCF_000697945.3 Frankliniella occidentalis | reverse complement strand
CTCTTCATCACTATAGGTCTCCACCGAGAGGGCTCTCAGACTACAGTACTCACCTTGGCAGCACTGCACCGAGACCCGTCCCTGGTGTTGGCGAGGACGCGCGAGAAGCCCAGGGGCGTGTTCGGATCGTCCAGGTCCACGTTGACGTGGTGGCCTAGCTCGCTGCCGGCCTCGAGGAAGGCGTCGACCAGCGGCGACCGCCAGTTGGGCCGCTGGACGGTGAGGTGCCCTCCGCGGGCGTGGAAGCGCGACCCGGCCATCTCGGGGACCTAGACGAAGGGGAAGAGGACCGGAATGCCGGCTTACGAGTGTTGTAAAACTGAATCCCACGGGTTTTAGCAGATGATACCTTGAATACTTAACACTTTCACTAAATATGACGTTTCAAATGTAACGTTTTTTGTGGCTTCCATTTCGCCGGAAGAAATGTGTTCTTCGCGCAAGAAATTCCCTTGAAGCGTACTTCTTAACACAACGCTTTTCTACTTGCTATAAGGTAAATTTGAGATTTTTCCAGGCACACATTCGTGTGCCAAGAATGGGCATTTCTGGGTGTTCTCTGGCCACCTGGTTTGTGAGTCACGTCGTCTGGGACTCACCTGGTTGTCCTCGGACTTGAGGAAGTAGGGGAGCACGTCCCGGTAGGCCCAGCCGTAGTTACCCTTGGCGGCCCAGTCGTCGTAGTCCTCGGCGCTGCCCTTGGTGTACAGCATGTAGTTGATGACGCTCGTGCCGCCCAGCGCCTTGCCGCGCGGCCACGGGCAGCGCCCGCCCACCATGGCGAGGCAGGCGCCCTCCTGCGGCTCCGTCCGGTAGCCCCAGTTGTAGTCCGTGGACAGCAGGTAGCTCACCAGCACGGGGATGTCCGACAGGTAGCTCTCGTCCCTGCGGGGCGCACCGCAACAAGCTAGAGTAGAGTGACGAGCCCTGCGTGGCGTCCGAAAGCGAAGGGGAGTGAGAGGGAGCTATGGCCCTGCGCGGCGACCTTCTCATTTCCGCTATCACTTTCGGACGCCATGTCTAGGCATCCGATGCTATGGCTCCATGCAGGGCTCTGCGGCACTGGAGCACAACGGCTGTCCACCAAGGGGAACTTTCCTAATTAAAAACCAGCATATACATCCTCAAAAGAAAATCAGGAAAATATCAGAAAATGCCAGGAATAAATAGCAAAAAATAGAAAAAATTACAAATAATCAAAGAAGTCAGATTTAGAAAAAAAAAAACAATAGCAAAGTTGTTGTACGCTTGAATTTAAACTGAGTTACCCTTCGCTGTCCACCTTGTCCGGAATGACTTACTTGCCCGCTTCCAGGAGGAGCACTGTCCAGCCGGGCACCTCGGACAGGCGGTTGGCCACGACCGAGCCCCCGGAGCCGGCGCCGACCACCACGAAGTCGTACTCCTTGAGGATGTGTTCCGTGTCGGGGGGCGTGCCGGGGGGCAGCGGCAGGGTGCGGGGCAGGGCCAGGCGCGCCAGGCGGCCCAGGGCGTCCAGCCACTGCGCGCGGGCCGCGGGGACGCACAGCGCGGCCCACAGCGCCACCGCGAGCACGGTCCTCATCGCCACGACCGGGAGCGGGCGCCGGGCACGGGGGGCGCACCCGCGGTCCGACTGAGCAGAGCGGGGCAGAGCGGAGCAGGGGCAGCTGAGCGAATGAGACTGTCGGCGCCCGCCGTTCCACGCGGCCGCGGCCGACACAGCCCCTCCTGCCGCGCCCCTTGCCTCCTGCGGCGGCCAGCCCCGTGTGGAGCCGCGCCGTTGTCGCGCCCACCGACACGGCCAAAATCAGCCTGATCCGGACCGACTATTTATTGTCCGCTCAGATTCATTCGGCAATATGACGGGAGCTCGGCGCCTGCGAGACTCGGGGTAGGCCGACCCGCAATGCACACAAGCACTGCAGGCAAACTGTTGCCTGCCTATCAGGCGCTACGAGAGCTTGCTTCGGCTGCATTAGCTGAACTTGGCAGTAACGGCAAATGAGTGACGTACTTTCTGGATGATCCCTGAGTAGTTTAACCCACTCACCCCTCACCCTTTTTCCAAACACACACACAGAAAAAATAAAGTGAAAATGACTGCACTTTTGTATCCCGTAGTTTTTCACAAAAAAATTAAAACAAGAAGCACGCCAGAGTATCAAACATGGTTGACACATAGTAATTAATAAACCTTGCTCTTTACTTGTGCTGGTGTGTTGTAATTTGGTAAAGTTCATACTCAACCGGGTGTTAGAGAAGACGTTGGTGCACACGGGTTGCACTATCGCAGGCGCCACGTGTACGTGTAACATTGTGCCAGCCGGTTTAATTGAAATAAAAAAGTTCCTAATAAAAGTTGTAGTATTTATTTTAGTTAGGGTATCGTATTCCCTGTGTAAAACACGCCTGTGAAAGGCGTAGAATCGCCATGAAAGAGAACACCCACTTCCTCCGCCTAGAACTTCCAATCGGTGCGGTACAACCATATTTTGCCCAACTTTTTTTCATTTTTGTGTTCAGTGTAATCTTCTTATACCCCTCAAGGAGGAGAATAGGCCGACCCATCTGTTTCATGAAGTCCATTGAAGGTATTGGTAGCATTATATTGGTTATTGGTGCGCCTCTCTGCGGACGGTCTAGGCGCAGCACGCAGGTCCCTCACTGCCTCGCAGGTGAATATTTCTTTGTAGCGTTGGGGTAAATAATGGCTACGCCCTCGTTCATTTGTACACAAGTGTAATTTATTAGAAACAGTATGTTCACGAAAGTCCAATTCATTAAGTCACTGACAGAAAGTATTAACAGGAGGGCTATTGTACAATTTATACATGGTTTCCAAAAATGAGCGCTTACTCATGGACAGGTGTAAGGCACTTGAATGTAGATAGATTTTTAAATATACATATAATTACAAAAATAACATGAGGTATTTTATCTACCCTCTATATCATTGGCAAACATTACACATAGCGGATGACATAAAAAGAAACACCATCAGTCTTTTAAACACACCAATAAGTTGGTTATTATGCGCCAAAATAATATTAACTTTGAGTGACAAAATTACTCTTTTTCAAAAAAGAAAAAAAAAATACCCTAATGGTCATGCTTTATACTAGACTTCTTGTATTTAAATCAAAATACAAAGAAAGTCACTGCCAAAAGTAAAATACCCGAGTACAACAGTAAAAAAAAAAATCAAAAAAAAAGGGGGAAAAAAAGGATTTGAAAACAGTTTTTAAAGCATAACCGTACTGATGCTCAACAAACAACAAATAGGTGCAGACACAAGGTAGCCCAACAAATGAGACTTAGACTATCTGACAACCTAAAATAGTAGAAAGTCAAAAAAATAATTATTAAAAAAATCAAAACTAAAACAATGGTGATTCAACTGACAAAGACACAAAAGATTTCCAAATTGGGACATTACCTCATACATGATTAGGTCAAACTGCTACCCCACAATAGGATAAACTGCTACCCGAAAATGGGATATGTAATCCTTCCCATTTATCTCCCAAGATGACATATATTAATCTACATCGGGAGGATGTGACGACTAGAACCAATATCCAAAATGGATACATATATATAAAACAAAATGAAAATGAAGGAAAAAGTTCCTTCTAACATTGACAGAGTATGACCGATTATAACAGTGGCATTGGTTAGATAAAATTGATTCATGAAAAGGTGGATTGGCAATCACATATATGTTGTTGTAAGAAGTGCTAATTTCTTAATGATCTTGTGTGATGAAAAGATACAACATCAATGGCACCAGTTTGAAGTTAATTAAAAATCAGGTTACCATTTTCACTGGGTTTTCCCCAAAACCTAAGCCCAGCTATCTGACATAGTCAGAAGGTAATATTCGATGCAATTGTTTAAATGCATAATCCTTGGCATGATAGAAAGAAATATGATTGCACAAACTATCTTGCAACAAAACTCAAGAACGCTTTTTCTAATACTGAAGCTATTAAATATTCACATGAGAGAACACAAGCCAGATGTTTCACTGCCTTTCAGCATAGGGGGCAGTTCTTTTAGTCTGCGTCCTAGGAGCTTAGGTTTAAAAACAACTGGTTTCTCCTCCGAGGGATCTTGCTGGGAGCTGCCTTGACACTCTGCGTCACCATTTTCTTCCTCCCTATCTGACTCATCCTTGGCTTCTTCAGTGGGTTTAACAATGGGTTTTGATATATTGATTTTGATGCGGTTTGGAATGGCTGGAAGAGTGGGTGGAGCCTGAGCTAGTTCAAGATTCCCATCAATAGAGCAAGACACTACAGCAGAAGTAGTGTCAGTAATAGGATCGTGCAAAAGTTTCTCTTCTAGGGTTTTCGGTTCTTCTGCAGATTCAGCTGTGCCAGCTGCGTCACCTGACTCTGCCTCCGTCTCCGCATTGGAGTCCTTCGAGTCCTTCTGCTCTGCATCCCCTTCCACCTCTTCTCCTTCCTGACTCTGCTTTTCTGTCTCTTCTACTTGCTCTTCTTCTTTCAGTTCATTCCCTTCTCCTGAGCTCTCACCCTTTTCATCAGGCTTAGCATCTAGACCTGTAACAATAGAAATACCAATAAATAACCTATTCCAAAACAAATAAAAGTAAAAGTGAAAACTTTTGAAGCATCTACCTTCTTCAGGGTTGATGCTTTGTTCATCATCTAAAATTTCCTGCTTTACTACAGCATTTGTACATTCGGCATCTTCAGAAGGCTTTTCAAGCTCTTGTTTGATTTCTCTTGCCTGTTCCTCCATTTCCACATCATCAGATTTCTCTTCCTTGATTTTCTTGACATCATCATTTGGCTCTTTAGACTTCTCTGTTTCTTCAGAGGGGTTGTCAACAGCTTCTGCTTTAGACTCAGCTTCTTCAACAGGCTCTGTTTGCTCTTCATCCTTTGATTCCACTGACACCTAGAATCAGACAATGATCAGATGTATTAGTAAATGAACCTAGTAACTTAACCTCCGGTCAGAAGGTTCAAAAGACACTTACTCTGTAATCCTTATAGCAGAAGGGATGGTAGGGGAGCCCATCCGCGACCAGGCAGTCCTTCAAGTGCCACTCTTCCTTATCCTCATTGTAAAATTGATCAAAGCGGTCATGGCACAGCTCACAGATTGTGCCTTCAGGGAAATCCTTTGATGGCACGCTTTGAATCTCCTCCTCCTCAACTTCTTCAAACTTGGCAGTCTCTGTTTGTTGAGTGTCAAACCAGTTTTGTGCTGGGGAAAAATGATTTGGGATAAATTAGATATGTTATACAAAAATTATGGCCATAATGAGCACAGCTGATTAATCATACCTTTATCAAGAGTATCATCAATTTCCTCAAACTGAATCCAGTCTGAAACATCATAGTACCATTTTCTACTCTGTGGCTTTCTTTGAGAATCCTTGTCACGGCGATTCTGGCGGAAGTGCCAATCTAAATGGGCGCTATACTTCTCTGTTTGTTCTGGAGGGAAACGTGTTCCACAAGAACTACACTGAATTCCCGAGTACAAAATGTCAATAATTGCTGGCTGGTTACTGAAAGGAAAAAAGAATAGATGGTAATGCAAATCGGTTTAGAAACAAGACAAAAACATTTATTAGGAATAATGCCACAACATACACTTTCAGAGACTTTGAGTCCTTGAAGTCAACTTCATGGATTTTCTTAACATCTTTCTCTTCCTTGATAGCATTACTATCCTTTTTGGCTATGAGCCCAGTGTCATAGAGGCTTTGAAGTAACTTGTGAATATTTAGATCTGTTTGGATGAATGGAATTCCATTTGAACCTGAACTGGTGGTTGCTTCTGGATCACTTGAGGGGAATGTAGCAGTAGATGTAGAGGAATTTGAGGCGGAAACTTCAGCAGCTGCTTCAGGGCCTAAGAAAGTTTATTTTACATTAATAAAATCCTTCCTGCACTCAAAATATTCAATTCAATAGAAAGTACGCACCAGCACCAATATTTTGCCGCATGCCATAAGCTCCTGCCATAGCTTGTGAGGTGGAATTGTAGCCAGCATTATTAGAACCCGGTAGGAATCCACGCAAGGCTAAGAGAGAGAGGAGAGTTTAAGAGTTAGTGGAGCTAGTGAAAAGCAGGGATTACAGGCAGAGGGTCAAGCAATGATGCATACCAGGCTGGAGAGCTTGATACAAATCAGCAGGCATTTGCCTCTCTTCAATTCTTGCTGGTTTTAAAGTTTCGGTGGGATCTCGGCGGCCTTTGAGTTTCATTATCTTCTTAGGCATACCTCCACGGTTTAGCACTACAAATAGAAAATGAATACAAAATTATAGAACCGTTGACACACTACAGCCAATATCAAATTTTTCGTCGCCTCTGCTCCAAGAGCATTTCCCAGTGGTCGACATACCTGCTAGGCCTCCGCGCACTGGCAGTGCGGGCTCATGGTCGGTTTCAGGGATTCTGGCCGGATTACTGGCATGAGGGGTGGGAGCAAGGCTGGGCGCGGAGCCGGGACCAGCCCAGGGCGCTGCCGCGTGCGCTCCCGCTCCAGTGGCCACGCGCGTGGTCTTGCGGAAGTGGCTGCTCATGCTCACGATCTCAACCTCCCCGGGCACCACGTCGGGGGGCAGCTCAGTCAGCCTCATGTAGTGCCTCATGTTGTTGACAGTGATGGGCACGGCGGGACCACCGAACTTGATATTGAAGGGATGGTTGTTGACGAGCACAGTGTCCAAAGCATCAGCAAATTTGATGACGTGAGGCACACCATCAATGTCAAACCTGCACAAGGAAAAATTAGAGATGTAAATTGAAGCCCGGTCCAGATACATAATAATCAGAGTGCACCTTCAAAATTAAAGTACCTTTGAGGTTTAGCATCTAAAAATATGGGAATATAAGTTTCAGCATCAATTATGAGCATAACCCGTCCTGCAACTAGATCCCTGCGTTGAGCTCCAACATGCACTTTGGGAGCATCATTTGACTGGAGCTGAATGGCAAGAACTTCCCCTGTAGCAAGGAGGACCTCTTTGGGCGGACAATTAAACTGGCATTCAAAACCTTCGTCATTGATGTAAAGTTCTCTAGTTGGTGCTCCCAAATGCACACTACAAAAAAAGATTGTTTTGGATTAGATTAAAAGTTAGTTCAGTATTAGTAATCATTTTGAAAATACACGAAATTGTTTATACCTATATGTTTTTCCATTGATGATTACTTCCTTGGCTTGCTCATTAAATGAACAAGAAATGCTTATATCATTAATTATAACAGATGCATCACCCGGATCAAAAGCTATTTCACGTGGGTCATCAGCACTCATCATCGCCACCGCATTTTCTCCATAAAAGCGAATTTCTCTTGGACTACTATCAATAGTAATAGTTTTCATAGGATCATGGGCGATTCTCTCTAAAATGAATTGGTCAGCTGGTGGAAGAGCAATAGTACTATCTTTGAAGCCAGCGCCACCTCTGCAAAATAATAAAAAACAAACAATTACAGTCAGAACTATGCTCCTAAACTGAGATGATAACAACACAATGTTGAAATTAACCTAGAATATCGCCAGGATCCCCTTGGAGGCCCTCTGGGGCCTGGGCCAAGTATAGAACGAGGAGGGCGAATGTAGCCTTGCCCCTGCATAGGTCCAGGCATACGTTGTCCCATGTGACGAGGATGACGACCATCCTGAAGGGCAACTGGAGGTACATCAGGAAGAGGAAGCAGGGGTTTCTTGACCACTCCAGGAGCTGGAAACCTTTCATCAATGTCACCAAATTGCTCCCCATCTGGCGATCCCACTGCAAGAAAAGCAAAACTAATTGAGGAAAAGAGTGGACAGACATTAATTTAGTTATGAAGGCAAGATAATTTACTAACATCCATGTCGGTAATCTTTCTCTTTAGGTCTTCTCTCCCAGCCGTCTCTTCTAGAATGGTCATTGCGCTGAGCTTCACGAATCTTTGCAGTTTCGTGCATGCGAAATACCTGCAGGTTTGGAAAATTTATTTTATAAGGATAAATGTGAAACTTAAATATACAACGTGCATTTTTAAGTCAAGTACAATACCTTCATCTGCACTTGACTATAATCTGCATGAGATATAGTTCCATTTTTATACTGCTCAGTAGCTTGTTTCAAAATAGCTTCAAAATCAGGTTTTGATGTCTCCAGACCATTCATGGGGTTGCGCATGTCTGTATCCTCTCTTAGCCCTAACTCACTTCCTCCTGTAAGGTTTAAGATGCTTGTTAATGCTACAAACATTAAGGTAAAGGAACGCTCAATAGTGTAAAGAATGTTTACATACCAGTCGAGTGTCCCAGTCGGTCGTGTCTTGAAGATCGTGGGAATGCTGGAGACCGGACGACTGCTGGAGACGGAGAGTGTGTTTGTTTGAACTTGGACCAACCAAGGTTGACATCCTTTAGCATGGCTCCCCTCTCTGGTGATGAGATGATTGGAGGTGGTGGAGGTGATGGTGCATCAGATGCCATACCATTGCCTAGATCCATTTGGCGGAGATCAACGTCTTGCTTCCCAAACAACCTGAATTGCAGAACATACATCAATAAACTGATTCAGAAAATAAAAATGAATCATTCGGGGATTTCAAAGCAAAACAGCTTCAGGCAGTTTCACTTTTATCCAGGCAGGGACTTGAAGCTTTTGTGAAGCATGATTTGGTGAAAAATATACTGTGACAAAACCAACTTAAAACATTAATCAATCAATTTTCTTTTCTGTAGTATTTAACAACAGTAATATCATTTTGATTCTTGTCACTTCCACAGAAACCATTTAAACAAAAACCAATACTTACATTTCCATATGTGCAGCTTTATTCTTTTTTGTTGGTGGGTGTCCATCCTCAGGTTCAGCAGAGCGACGTTTCTTTCCTGGTGACGATGGTAAGCAGCGTAGGTCAACATCTTGACTTGCTATTGTTGGTAAAACTGTTGACATATCATGTAACATTTTGGAAAAACAGCTCCAAACAGGAAAACATAATGGAGGACAAAAGTGTGAGGTAAGAATGCAGTATGAAGTGGGTGTAGAGAAATTTCCCCTTTTATTGATTGAAGTTTATTTTCAAGTAATCTGAGACTTTAACCGATATATTAGCATCTGTTTAAAAAACAGTGGTTTCAGGTTTCAACAGGAAAATCTAGTAAAACGGAGGGCAGCATAGCAACAAGAATGTGTGCGCATCTCAATTCTTACTATCTCCTTTCTTGAATTTATGTAAGAACATGTGTTAAAATCTGAATAAGTTTTATCAAGGCCACAAATTACAAGTTAGTTTCTGTAAGATAGCACGATATCTTACAAGAAAACTTGACACAAGAAAAAGCATTGAAGAAAAGAGAAGGTGCACACGCACACACACACGCGCACACATACACATATCAACATAAGTGAACACAGATCAGATAACCCTCTACCATTTCATTTCAACTTTCTCTTCCAGGAAGAAGTCAAACAAATGATAAAATAAACCATCTCCCTCCTTTTTTAAAGCATAAAACCACTTGTAGTGTAGAACAGTTTCTAAGGTAATATTCCTTACAATGTTGAATGAAAAACAATTTACAATATCAGGAATTGTAAGCACTTCTCAGAAAAAGCCATAATAGAATTGCTGCACGAATAAATTATTCCTTATGAAATGCCAACATACATTACAAATAAAACGTAACGGGAGGTTATGGCAACGAGGTCATGACCTACTGACGAAATTGATTAGCAACAATATATTTAAAACAGATACCTTAGCTGCAGGCTGTAATGTATAGTCAACATGCAACCGCTCTCAAACTTTCACAAAAAGTTCAAAGAATGAAGAGTATTTAGGGAGGGCCACAACGCATCTTTGAAGTATGGGACCTATCAACACATAATAAAAATCAAATGATTCGGCCGGAATTTGGAAAGGCATTAAATGTTGCAGTCAACAACAGACTTTGCTGAAATGTTTCATCATATAAATTGCTCACTTTCATGGGCTGTTTATTTGAGTCAAGTGTATGAGTGAATATGACTAATTTATGTACATGTACATGTACAGGAGGGTGACAAACATTCACTTACGAGCTTCTTGATGAAATACGAATAGTACCATATGCTATAATACCAGCATTTCTACAAGAAACATGGAAAATTCAAAATATAGACACTAAAGATAGAGTAACAGTGGCCTAAGTAGGTCATAGGTCATACTACCCTACTCTTCGAGAATCTACCTCTTCTATCTTAATAGACTATAACAATCATGTTACACAAGCGCGACAATCACCTAAGACACGGCAATTTGGGTTGAATGCATATCAATCCCCACTAACTGGAAACAGACACACATTTACAAGACTAACTTTCTGAAACATTGATGTATTGTGCTGTTGAGAAGAGTTGTTTTGTGGCACTTTTTTCAAACAAAAGAGGAAATCTAAAATCAATATTAAAATTTTTTTGTACAATAGTGTTACTCTCCTAGAATGGCTTTTTCTGAGATTCTTGATATGGATGTGTATTTACAAAACGGAAAAAATACCTCAGCAGAACTAGTAGTTTTTTTTTCTTCTTAATTTTACTGAGCCAATTCTGCATGGTCAGAGTACAACAAGTTCATATGATTCAAAGAACAACTGACAAGAATTGCAATCAAAAAACGAAGAAAAACACATGCATGCAGTGCGTATGGTTGTTCCCCCAAACTATCACCAAAATTGGTGTTGGTGGTGGATTACCAGTCGGTGGTGGTGCGAATTGCAAACATCACATTGCTTAACATGAAGGAAATAATGAAAGACTACCGAACAGACTTTTCAATCAATTAAATTTTTTTTACTGATGAACCAACTTGGGTAATGATTGGGGTTATCTGCAAGATGACTGAGAGGTTGTCCAAAGAAATATGGGTAATTATATAGATATTGAAATCACAAGACACTCCACTGAGTATAAATTAAAGGAGTTTCCCCCATTTAGTTTTATCAATTTATTCAGATGAAATTTTTTAGTTGGTTATGGGATCTGTCATGTTAGTTCTGCAAAACAGACTGGATTTTCTGCAAGTATGACATCCTAGTAGCCTGAAACTGTCTATTTCCTTTAAAAGGACTGACAAAGTAAAAATGTATAAGGGAACCATAGGGCCACAGCAAGTTGAAATAAACCATCATCATATGAATGCTATTGAGCAGATTTCAGAGGGGTAAATCTTTGATATTTTTAACAATACAATCTTTTTTAAAGATATGCTATTTTACCTAAACTATGAAATTTATTGCACTAAAATCAATCACATATAATAGGCATTTTGAGTTATCTCAAAGCACACACTGAAATGAAACAAGTCACCCTCACCCACTTGGAGATTTCTATGAAAAAGGCTAATGAAAGCTTACTTTGCTCAGGAGCACCTGCAGATAACGTTGAAGAGCTTGACAGAAGTAACCTGTCAGTGGGATTGGACAGTTGGATCTGCTTCTCTTGAACGGCGCTAAGGCGGAAGTCCACATCGATGCTTCCTGTCGAGCCAACAAGTTCTGGAGATTTTTCGGGAAGGTTTCTTCTGACATAGTTCCGTGATTTATGAGATCCTTTAGTAAAGCTGACAGCCCAGTCTGAACTGTTGGGACCAGATGTACCACCACCACTGTCTTTCGAATCTGATACATCAGATTCTGGGGAATCAGCAAAGTCAGATACAGGCCTATGTCCGGAGTAAGACTTTCTAGGACTAGAGCTACTATCTTTTCTTCTTTCATGTTTTCCAGAGGATTTGCTTGATTTGCTAGGAGACCGACTGCTTGCCGATTTTCGTGGAGATCGGCTACTGCTTGCTTTACTAGGAGATCTGCTACTAGAAGATTTACTAGGAGAGCGACTACTTGTCTTCTTCAATTTGGATACTGTTCGATCCTCAGATTTTCTATTAGACTTTCTACTATCACTGGAGCGTTTATCTCGTTCTTCTCGTCGACTAGAATGTCTACTACTACTTCTATCAGCTGAACTCTCCCTTGAATGATGGCGACTAATTTTAGAGGTAGAATCTTTTTCTGATGACCTCGATCTTTTCTCAGCCTTGACGGTTAGTCTAGGGTCTCGAACTTTCCCTTGAGATTTACTTGAGTCTTCAACAATTACAACTTCTTCCTTCGACACCTTAGAGAGACGAGGGTCCCGCTGAGCTCGCTGATTTGCAACTAGATTTATTAGGGCTGAGCTAACAGGGGCGATTCTCGGCGCATTTGAGGGAATTTGTAGTACACCTAGTGCTGGTTCTTTAACCCTTGTTTCAGCCCCACAAATTTCAGGTGACTTCGTTGAAATTTCTTTAACCTGAAAATGAAAAACTTGGATAACAAAGGTTCGAAAACTATACAGAGTCAAGCGGAAAATCTTTTATTAATGCATTTATACTGACCATAAGGACTTCTTCACTGTTGGGATAAACTGTAGGCAGATCTGGAGTTTTCTCCTTTGTGGAAGTAATGAGTATATCAGAAGAAATCTGAAAACAACAGAAGAAACAATGTAAGGGAAATGTTTTCTGACCGATTTCAGGTATCTTCCCAATGTTAACTCTACAGACCTTTTCCAGTGGTTTGCTGCTGGCTTTCTTCTTTTTAAACAGCTCTTTCTCCTGCTGCATTCGTAAAAGATTTCTCTTCCTTTGCATTAGTTGCTCAAGTAAAACTGCCTCATCATCTGGATGGTCCTTTGGTGGTGCACTAACTTGATGTGGTGTTGATGTTGGCTTCAAAGGAACAGAGGAATTGATGCTCGAAGGCAAAGTTGGGCTGACTCGGCCACCAGCAGCCGGAGGTACATCTGCTACAGGTGTTGTGACTGGGCTCTGAAAAATTTCACAATGTAGAACACTAATATTTGCAGATAAGCATTTCACATAGATATTTGCCCTTACTGGTTTGAAAAATTTGGGGTTGATGTGGATCTTGTGTGGTGCCTGCTGTGAATTAGGAGCAGCTGCCACATACTGAGAAGCAGGAGAGGCAGTGATAGGCCACTTGGGGTCCAGAGTACTAACTTTAACATCCATAGCATACAAGTGCTCCTCAGGAAAAATTTCATTCCATGTTTGACGTAATTTATACATCTGTTGACGAGTCTTCTCATCAACCTGAATAACAGATAAAAATTTAAGAAAGCTACTCAATGTGGGATATAAATTCAGAAATTAATTAATATACATACTTGTTCAAAAACAGTGCTGAAGGACTGTACAATGGTGCGAGAAAACAGGGTAATGTAGACTTTTCCAACATTCTTGATGATGGAATCGATGAGGTACAAGATGGGCAGCTTCACCGAGCTGGGAACCTATGTCACACAGGTGCAAATAATGTGTCACTAACTGCAACCCATCCCAGCTATTTGTACATACTACCACAAGAAGGCAGTTCAACAAACATCACATGGAATTTTAGTGCAGCTCAACACACCACTAGTAATTGGTATTACATTCCCTTAGATCCTTGGTACTGAGCGTATTGAAGTAGATCACACAAAATTTAAATGATCTTCAATTTGTACATGTGGTAAGAAATACTTCAAGACCAAGTTAGTTTGGAATTTCAGATGTGTGAGATGTTCTGTGTGGATTGTTTTGACAAATATCAGCATATGACATGTCTTCTATCCTGTAGGCTTTTTCAAAGAGTTTTAATGTTCAGTTATAAAGTTGAGAAATGTATATAAAATTTACATAATTTATAGAAAAGAACATTTTAGAATCATAAGACCTATCAAAGGCAATGAAATT
Source organism: Frankliniella occidentalis (assembly GCF_000697945.3). Taxonomy (NCBI): domain Eukaryota; kingdom Metazoa; phylum Arthropoda; class Insecta; order Thysanoptera; family Thripidae; genus Frankliniella; species Frankliniella occidentalis. The sequence continues at coordinate 462,565 of NW_026267264.1, read as the reverse complement.
AAAAATAGGAACATATTACAAACACAAGTTTAAAATTTATATTTTGTCCAATCATACTTTCTTCCATTCACGCAAATAGGACAACAGATAACAAAAAAATAAATAAAATAGGTGTGTCAAATTTTAAGGAAGACACAAATGGTAGAAAAGATCTTTTTTATTCTTAGGTGGCTTACACAAAGCAATCATGACACTTTACAATTTACAGGTATCACAGTTTCTCATGACGTGAGGTAGCACACTCTAGTTTACACACAAAAAAAAGGAAAAAGAAAAAAATAGATTAAAAAAAAATAGGAACCTTATAGCGTCAAATACTGCTAATGGTCAACAGTTGCAAAGACAGGAAACTAAACATAAATTATACTGGAAATGGCTGTTTATACACCTAATGTCAGCTTATTTTAAACTTGAACAATCCCCAGCTTTTGGCTTTGAATAAAACTGTGGAAACAATCTAGTTTACTTAAACCAGATCTCACCAAGCATTAATGACAAAGAAGAAATCAATCATATCAACAGATACCATCTCAATTTAACCATATACAGATATGGACCATAAAAACCAAATAAGACCAAACACTTTTCATGCAAGGGAGGAAAAAGAAACCTAGAACAAACCCAGACATACAACTGCCAAGATTTATGATTTGCCACCAAGCCCCAAAAAATATTTAGTTGATAGCCGAAACTCAAGCACAAAATGGTTTTGATAGTAAAGACGGATTCCCACTGAAGCATTAACACTTAAAAGGCATACCACAAGAACTGTGCTCTAAAGAGAAAAGTGTTCTTTTTCCTTTAATGTTAGTGAACAAGTTTAGAGTTGGCAATCAAAATGCAGTATCCCAGGCCTAGGGTGTTTAAAAACAGAACAATCTAAACTGAACCAGTTGAAAAATCTTTACATGCTTGAGAGTACCCAGTTGCATGGCACCAAACCCTTCCAGATAGTACACAAAGCTAGTTGACTTTTTGTCGCTTAAAATTGACCTACCACAGAAATTAAGGGGCAAAGAGATAAACATGAAAGTATGAGTCCTAATGTTAAGACTTGAAATATCTGGGCAAAAATTAGAAATGCACCCAGGAAATAAAAAGGTCAAAACCCTAAGGTTTGCCCATGTACAGCTGAAGAAACTCAGCTAATTTAAATTGAAAATTTTAAATGTCTAGAAACAAATGGGCTGTCATCTCAACATTTCAGAGAAGATTAAATCTCATCAAACATATAGATCATTCATAAACTAAAAATTTGTATTGCTTATTTCAAGGCTGCTGCACACACTAAACCTAGCACCTTCACCTCAGTTATCTAAATTACATGCCATATTCTGTTTTTAGTAGTATCACATAATATCACAGACTGTTCAGAAAAGACCATTTACAATCTGTAACAAGACAAATCTAATCAAGAGACAAAGGCATTCCACATATAGATGAAAGCAAGCCACACTTAAGCAGTAAGAATAACCAGATAAACCAATGCCCAGCCCTGGCTATTTGCACAGATGCTTAAACACATTGCAAAAATAATTCTTCCGTAAAAACAAGCATCCCATCAGAAAAATAACTCCTTTCCCACCCAAATTTCACAGATGACTTCAATAAAGACGCAAGTTAAAAGAAAAAAGAGAAATTGTCTGATAAACATAAAAATTCCAAAATTTTCCCAACAAGCAGCACTCTTGCACAAGCACACAACATATTCTAATTCAGAAAATTTGAAAACTATAACCCAATTAGTAGCAGTACTAAAAGGGAATAGACATAACTAGTGTACCAAATATCACAGGTAGAATTCAATGAGTCAAAAGATAACTATCATAGTAACCCATCCAGTAAACGTGGCTCATAAAAGCCTATCAATATCTTGACCCCAAACCTGACAAAACTTGCGTAATAGATCCAGAGGCTGTAGGTGGCAAATCACAAGAAATAAAGGTCTTAATCCAGGCAGTATACTTTGGGACCTGTGTTTGTCATAACTAACTACTAATTAATATAGTGGGTAGAAAATAAAACCTTTTGAAGATGATCATCAACTGCTTTAACAATGGCCTCCGCATAATTTAAATAATCTTCGGCAAGCATGGTGAGCGCGTTTATGTGAGGTTTACTGTTCACGGTCAAATCAGCAAGAGAGACAATGTAGGTGTTCACCGCCTCCTGCGCTCCAGATCTTATATCCACTGCCATTCTTCTTGTCTAGAACAAAAGAATGACAAAAGGTAATTTATAATATTGCAGCCACATGTTAAAAATACCATCAAAAGAACCTAACACAAAATATAACATTTGGCCATAAACCAGTTTCGAAAGTGAAGTAAACCAATCTGTACTGTTATAGATGAATTCATTTCATAGCCTGGTTATTATGGTTAAGACCTAGATAGATTTTGAGAATATTGATTATATAATGAGAAACAAACAATCCATGTTATCAATACAAACAGACTAAACACATGTTATTTCTTCGGGCAGAAGAAAATGTATCAAGAACAAATCAAGACGCAAAGGGTCATTTAAAAAAGATAACATTACTAGTTGATTTCATAAAATTTGGTTATGGCCAACAATTTGACCAAGCTCTTAGTGTAATTTAAAGAGAAACAAAGAGGATTAAAATCAACAAGGATTGCCTTGGGAGAACGGAAGGCATATGACACCCAAGAAAATTGGCAAGCCATGGGTAATACAATAAAAATTAAAGTTTAAGCAGAACTAAGAATACAGCTGGTGGCCTGGCCTAGGTAGGTATCTGAAGCTGAGTTGAGGTTAGGTTCTTTAGAACACGACCACTCTGGCTATTAACGGACGTCGCAAGACAAGTAAGATAAAAAAAATTCTCAGGAAGAATGCAGCGTCACTTCGCTAAGGAATACTCATACATCAGAGCATCGCTTAGAATACTTATTTCGAAAAACGCATTTGAGAGCTCAGTGGCTGGTCTTACCTGCCTCATCATCAAGGAAAAGAAAATCCTCAACCACAGTTCATCGCTGAAACCCTCACGCAGTAGACTTCAGAGATCCGCAATCATCACCACAGTTAAAGCACTTTAAAATGGTAAGATCTTAAAAACAAATTATCAACTTTCACGGACGCACAGAAACGAGCAACACGACCGTTTGACGAAACTAGCAGGAAACTTTCAAGAGGAAACCAAACCAGACTGAACTTTCCTCTAAGAGACGCGCTGATTGGTCGACGGCATTCTTCCTGACCAATCAGCGAGCTCGGTAGTTGGCTCATCGTGACGTCATGTCGTGACGAGAGACCGCTCTTCGGGTTTCCCCGTTTCCCCCGCCCCTCGGCTCTCGGGCCCGAGCGAACCACCGAACGCAGTGCACAGGTGAAAAATGGGTTGCCTACATCTTCGGCGACGCAACTCAACTCCTGTGCTGCATGTTTTACTACGAACGAATGCGTCTGGTTCGTTCAACGTCATAAGACATTGTCTCTCAGTAGAGGAGGAAAAAATACGAAAAAAAAAGTTGTAAAAAAGTAAAGGTCTGGAGGGTATCAAATTTCAAACATACTTTATTTTCCCTTGCACAACAGAAACTAATAATGTTCACACCTGATCACTATGATCACAGAATATGTTTTTTAAAATTCTATCCACGTCAATACTTACAAAAACAAATTCGCAGATGTAAGATAAAGTGAGGAGTACACTTCAGAAGATAAAACGCAACTAAACACAATAAACTAGACCAATAATTACAACTTAACAGGATGGTTGAAAATAAAAACAACATAGTTTTTATTAATAATAAAGAGTTATAATTTTGATACTTGTATCTAGAGGCGTAAGTCAAGGTGATTTCCATGTTTATCTCATCACTCCATCAGGTTGTCATGAATAATAAACAAAATTCACTCTTGCAACAAAAAATGTCTGAGTTTACTTGGTCTTTGCACAAAAAAGTTCTGATCACAGTACTTTCAATCTTAATTAATGTGACTTCGTTTTCAAGAATTCGTAAAAGAGAACAATCTTGTAGTCATAACACCTTGCATAACACTGACTTATATGCTGTAGCATGGTATATGGTAAAGTCCAAATACAACACTAGATAATGGAGTGGATGGGAACACCTATACTCAGTGGCACCTTCTGTTTCAAATTGATTAAGGAAATATGGAACACAGCTACAATTGTATTACTCCCATGACTCGTCTGATTTTTCTGATAGGTAAACGACTGTGCTGAGATATGCATGTCACAAAGAAGATCTGAAAATATTTAAGGGGCCACTTCACCATTTAATAACAAATTGTATAGCTAATAGAACACAAATAAAATTTCAAAACACAAACCAAAATGAAAATTAACATAGGGGCTGGCATCAGTGAGTAAAAGGGAAAACATTTTAACAACTTCCACTGATCTTTAATTCTAATCAGAAAACTTTCTAGTATCAAACTGGGATATAGGTACTTGAACATAGTTTATGTTCAGCATGCTGAACAATTGGATGGATTTTGTTGAAATACGAATCGTGAGAGCTAGTACACAGTAAAGTCAGAAAAATCAAAGTCCTGTAAGCAAGTCTGTGTGAAACAAGCATTAAGAGAGCATATACATTCTTATTTTATTATTTACAATGCACATATTGTAACAACTACAAGCAATAAGAAAAAGTAAAAAAGAAAAATTGACTTATTTAACACACTGAATAATTGTACAATGGTAAAAGCACAGAAAATCAATCTTACATTATCCAACATTTAAATGACATTTTTAAAAAAGAACAATGTAGCCTCATATATAAACCAACTACAGCCAATCTTCTGTTCTGTCAAAGAAAAAAAAATGTATCATGAAAAAAATATCTATACAATCATCTGTACACTTTGAGTGACTTAATAGGTAGTTTCAAACACCAACATTCACTTTATCTGGCAGTGGTGAGCTGGTCCTCTGTCCTCCTTTCAATCATTATCATTAGACACAACAATCTTACGTCCAACTTACTTGTACACAAGGCGTTGATAAACAAATGGAAGGAATGTCCCTATTTAACCATGAATGTCTTATCCTATAACATTATCATCAATCTACTGGTACCCAATTTAACCTCGCCCGAACACCAAAAAGAATTTTTATCATTCAAAAGACACATTATCAAAGTAGAATGGTGGTGATTATTAAGCGTAATTAATTAGGGAAAGCGTGCTAGTAAAACATAGGATTCCTAAAGATATTAACTATTGATAAAATCATGTCAATCCATACTTCTAATGTGAGAAGAAAAACTGACACAATTGGCCAAGGACACATGTTTATCAACGCCACAAACCCAATATAGTAAAACTATAACTGTACCAGCACACTGTCAAACCTGTATAAGACAACCCAATTCAATAGTCATGATCAAACCATTCATACTAAAGCAATACAATCACAAATTCTTTTAACTTGGCTCTCAGTTCAAAATAAAATAAAAATAAAAACTTGTCTATCATGCCACACAATACCAATATCACTTATCTGAAGACTTCCAACACACGCCAATATTTTTAAAAATGTAGCAGATGAGTTTGCAGACAAGATCTTTGCTTGGAATTTTGAATTCATAGAACTTCCAGAAGTCCAATGTAAAATTTAATATAGATGGATGGCAAGTAAAAAGAATAAATTTTAGGACAGAATCAGCACACGATTTTTCTAAATCTACAAGAATTACCTTCTATTTCACCAGCACTGAGATCAAATCTTACGCATAGAAATTATTACAGTATGAAAAGATGCAATGCTGTTCTTATCTAAGCAGGGCATCAGGTTTTGTTGTTACAATACCAGAAAAGCCACCCTTAAGTGAATCCTGCTACAATAGGCCAAATACAACAAGCACAAGGTTTACGAAAGACAGTGGAAGAGAACTAACTTTCTATATCTTTTCATCAAAGCACTGAAAAAATTTTGATGTGACCTACTTGTGCAAGAAGAATCCATCAGTAAAAAATAATTAAAAATGAAAAGGTATAGCAAAGATAAAGATGACAGCCAGATAGACAAATCTATTCAATGAAAGATCCTGGTAACGGAGTAAGTAAGACAATACAAGGAAAAATAACAATCATGCTCAACAAATAAGATTACATTATTAGAAGGTAAAAGAATATGATACAGTACACACATAAAGAATTCCGTTTCAATGAATAACAATGTTCCACAAAATCTAACCGGGACAAGAAGGCAATAAGAATAAAATTAAAGAATCATTTCCAGTACAGGTTGGTTGTCATTTGATAACAAATAAATATTAAAAAACTACATTTTTTCAAGAAAATAACAGATAGCATCCAAAAAATCCCATTTTAAACAGAAATTCAATGATTCAGCTTAGGGTTACAATGTCACAAACAAAACATTAATACAAAAAATTAAATACCTACAAATGAATTAAGCAATGTGACAGTTGTGATTTTCCCATCACAAATTTTGAACTTAACTTAAACAATTTAATAATTTAGGATGTCCCAGAGCATCTTCATATCCGATTCACATACTGTTCCACACTATTAATGAAGCAATAGGAATTAATACCATTCAGCATAAAATTAATAAGTAAGGTTACATAGTACAATTCTATGTTGCAACTCAATTCCACAATAAATTACATGACAATCATTAAGTAAATGTCTACAATGTTAAGCATCACAGCATCACAACCCATAAATAAACTTTACACAAACCAACTAAAGAGAGTAAGCACTTGAGTAAATGCTGCTAACATATCAGCAACAATTGAAATCATAGAGAATTCTTTCTTCATCCACAGCAGATGTAAAGGAGAGCCAATGCCTTGAGCAAGTGTTTCTTCAGTTCATGACTCGCCATTGCCACTGTCATCCCCATCATCTCCAGCATCACTGTCACCCATGTCCAAATCATCGTCGTCATCACCAATATCGTAATCATCAACATAAAAGTCAGTCATATCTACTGGTGGTTCAGCAGCCTTGGCTTTTGGTTTGCGGCAGTAGTCTTCTAATGTAAGAGGAACCACAACACCATCTTTTTCTGCTTCAAGTCTTGCGGCTGACACTTGTTTTCTGTGTTAGAATACATGGAGGGTAAGTAGATATAATATTAAAAAGTAAATAGCATTGCTTTCATTTTTATTTTTTATTTCTCCCCGTCATACCTGATAATATTTTCATATTCTTTATCTCTCCCTTTTGAGTCCTTAAACCTGCGATACATCACGGAGGCATCCACATTAGCAGGGCTAGACGTGTTGGGTTCATTCAGTAGCGAGATAACTGATAAGAGAATCGTCCTGTTCAGGAGAGAATGAAAACGTTGATTTCAGTAAAGGCAGATGCCTATTTCAGAAATAGCCAACCCTAGAAACCAACAAGACTGGACATACCTCACGTTTTGAGTAGGATTCCATCTTTCACAAGGCAGCTCACCACTTTGAGGGTCATCTACAGGTGGATGAAGAATAGAGATACAAAGATCTCCATTCTTATAATGAAACAAAAATAAAACAAATAATGTAGTCCTGTGAAAACAAATATACAGGGAGTTTACCAATATGATTGTTCTGATATAGAAAACTACTTACCTCATAGACATTAGGGTGCCAAACTTTAGTAAGAAAGCGTATACTTGGAGGTGAGTACGGGTAATCAGCTGGGAACTTCATGTGAGCCTAAAACAATTGGGAGAAAACTAGTGATATTGATGCTTCATTCTAGTAAATCAACATATTTTAATGACTTAAATTCACACAGAAAATAAAAATAATGCCAGATTCCAAACAGCCTTGACAAAGCATGCTACACAAACAAAAGGACTGAGGAGAGCAAGAAACTAGGTCAAGGTTACAAATATACTTCCTACTACAATGAATAAACATTAAAGTGTGAGAAGCACAGAAAACTCCCAGAGGACAAATGAGTGACAAAAGTGGAATAATAGAGCACCATCACGCTAATTTTGAAAAGAACAGTGAGTCAGCACAAGGTCAAGAGGTAGGTTAGGTTGTCTCAAGAGTTGTACTTTTTGAGGTGTAACACGCAAAGTACGACATCAAATTACAAATCACCCAGGTAAGTGGAATGTGGAGAAAGTGGGAGGAGCAAATTAATCCTTTCATGTCTTATCAACTGGTTGCGCTTCAAAACTGCGAACAAAAGTTGTGGCGGATAAACCACACCAAAGATTCAGGATTTCAATCAAATCTGGGCTTCTTTTCATAGAGGGAGATTTCTTGATATAATCCCAATGACCATCCCATGTCAGACTTGACAGCACAACAATAACAAAGGGTGCTGGGTCCTCACCTTGAAGTAGCCCCCCTGGTAAAGGGTGTCTGGAGGCCCGAAGATGGCCACCTCCCACTCGAACAGGTTGTCCTCGTTGACGAGCTTGACGCGGAAGCCCTCGACGGGCTCCTCCTGGAGGCTGCGGTACTCCAGGCCGAGGGCCCTGACGGCGCTGCCCGTGGGCTGGGGACCTGGCCCTGCCATCATCGTCCACTCTCCTGCCGCGCCAAGGAGAAGCCTGCCAACCTCGACCCTGCTCAGCCTGTGGCTCAGCCTCTGGCGCTCGGCGGCACGATCAGGGGCGTTCGCTTCCACTTTGCTTCCTGCTTCACCCCGAGGAGGGTGTCTCCGCGGTCAGGCCGTCCCTGTCAGCAGAACAACAGGACGGTGCACTCTCGAGTCGCAGTGGCGAGCAATGACAAGAATCCCCCTGACGTCACTCTCTGCACTGGCAATGGATGCTCTGCCAGCCGCCTTGGCCGCTGCTCCTGCCTGTGCACGCGCCGGTGCAGACGAGGCGGCCGAGACAAAGAAAATGATCTCACCAGGATCCGGAGAGCCCCAAGGACGAGAAAATAGCAGCCGTGAAAAGCAAGAGAAATCAGCTGCGATGGCCGTCACAAGGGAAAACGGGTACTCTGCTTTCTAAAGGGGTTTCTCTCATCTTCTTCTTCCGTCTGGCTGCTGAACAGCAGAAGGGTGCAGCCAGCGCGCTCTGTGTGGGGGAGGGAGGAAGCTCGAGAGTGGGGGAGGAAGGAGAAGGACAAGGACTCGGCGGGGAGCGCAAAGGATGGAGGGAGAGGGAAAGGAGAGGAGGAGAAAGGTTTTCCAGCGCGAGGCACACAAGCACGTTCGGCGGCCGTCGACAAGGCGTTCAAATTGCAAAATGCTGGTGCGGAAATGAACTAAGACAACCCGACCCGCTGCGTGTGTCGTATGGTGAGTGAGTATGCTGGGAATGCGTCCGTCCTCGGAAGCCTGTCCTCGATCGGCTCCGTTCGGAGCGACCCCGGGGCGAGCGAGAGGCGAGGGCCCCAGGTGAAAGGGACGGCCACTCTCCTGAAGGTTAGGTTCCGCTGAATGTCATTGCCTCGTTATATTTAGACCTCATCTTTAAAACAGCTGTTGTCGAGCCGCGCGCGTACACGAGGCGCACGTCCCGAGCCAGCCTGAGCTCGCCACTGGCTGCTGCGGCTGCTGCTGCTGCGGCCCGCGCGTCCTGGGGATACCCCTTGCACTTTGGACAGGATCGGGGGCGACATCTCTTTATGCGAGGCGAGGAGGACCAGCATCCGTGTGAGTAGTGATGAACTCCTGGCCCGAGAGCCTGTGGAGCCTGTGGTCCAGGGAATGAGCGCAATGGCGAGGGATCTACAAAGTGTTAAGGTGCTGTCTTGGGCAGTGACTTCCCTCCTTGTCTCTCCATAATACCCCACTTAAAACTTAAGGCAGTGACTTCCCTCCTCCTTTTCTTTCTGTACCCACTTATCTTAAGCAAACTTAGGCGGTGACTTGACTTCCCTCCTTGCAATTCCACATCAACTTGGCCAGTTCTGCCATAAGTGCTCAAATTTTATTGTTGTATGTATTTGTTGTAGGAAGAGGTCAACAGCTCCAACATGCAGGAACCAGAGTTGGATCTCTCTCAAGCTGTGCAGGCTGCCTCAATATGCAATGATGCTCCAACACGTCCAGATGGTGTGGCTGTCTCCTCTGTTCCAAGAAAGTCAATTGTCGCTAAATTGCACGAGAAAATGGGAACATTTAGGTGAGTTACCTCATTTGCTCTTATTCACCTATCTTTTCTGTGGTGATAGTACTGATGGTGGTGGTGGTTTAATGATTGCTTATACTTTTGCCTTTTCCATTCTCAAAGCTCTCGTAAAATTGAGGAATTAAAGAGAGATAGACGGTAAGTCATCTTGTACTTGTTTGTAGTTCATTGGAGGTGATTTTCAGCTCCGTAACAAACGTGAACAAACTGTGATCAAATCTAACAATAGGCCTTGGTAAATTAAGACACAAGACTTTGCAGTTCGTGCTTAAATCTGTCGCTTGATAATGTCTACCATAGCTGCTATTGCTACCTTTGTGTAAGAATGTTGTGTGATTCAGAGGTTAATCAAATTCCGGGAGCTGTCCTCCCCCCTCTCCCTCTCTCTTTCTCTCAATCTTTTTATCAACCCCCGCCATCGGTCCGCTCTCCCGGAGTATCGCCGCGGGCGGCCCATGTCGTGCAGGGGCGGGTCGAGGCCGGCGCACGGGGGGCACAGGAGGGGGCAGCAAGGGGTAGCGACAGCTCATTTCTCAAAGGTCTCGACCCCTGTTTATCACTTTGGATGCGAAAAAGAGGGGGGGAGGGGGGTTTGCAGCGCCATTATGCGTTTATTTGGCTATGCTTTGGATAGTGGGCAGCGAGGAGTATCGACGTGGCGGAAAAGGGGTGGGGGCATGGGGGGGGGGGAGGACAGCGGTTGGGGTATCTGCACGCGCGTGGCGTACCGACGATTGGGGCCTAAGTCGCATCGCCTCGCCTGCTGGTGGCCGTGTGAGTGTGTGTGTGTGTGTCTGTCTGCATGTGTGAGTGCGTGACCATTGCGACGGTGGCAGAGGGCCGCGGCGGGGCCCGCCACGCCACGCCCCGCGCCGCGCCACGCCGGCCTTGCCTATCAGCTGAGCGGGTGAGGGGGGAGTGGG
>NW_026267264.1:450205-451371 GCF_000697945.3 Frankliniella occidentalis | reverse complement strand
CGCACCCCGCCCGCCGCGCCCCGCCGCGCCCCGCCGCGCCCCGTGTCAACACCTGTGCGCCCCTGGCCGCGCCGCCCCGCCCCGCCGTGTCGGGCCATGCGCTCCTCCCCTTCGCCAACATGAACAAGCCCAAGATCACCGCCGTCCCGGACCAGCTGGCGGCTGCGGCTGCGGCTGCGGCTGCGGCCCGGCCCCGGACCCACCAGAAGAGCGAGTCTTCGCAGACGGATGACTGGTGGTGAGTGACGCCGGCGACCCCTGCGCGTCACCGGCCTGTGAGGCCCACACCCGGACGCGGACGAGCTAAGCTTGCCGTCAACGCGCGTCAACGTCACGCCAGGGCCCGTCCGCGCCCGCTCTCTTTAAGTTTCGGGGGTTCGATTGCCATCTCTCTCGCACCACAACCGGAAAAAGAGGCTCTCGGGGTCGAGTCACCGAGCCCTGCGTCAGACTCAGACTGCTGCGCGCGACGTTGCGTTTCATCTGCGTCGCCTTCTGCACGCGCCTGCTTCCTCTTAGCAGTATCGTATCGGGCCGAGCTCAATTCAGTTAGAGCCAGGCTTACGGTACGAAGGGCGTCGCGGGTAGCAGCCCGGCGGGCCTTACAGAGGCGGCGCAGCGCAAGGTCTAGACACGCCGTGTCGCTGCCGGGCCAGGGGCGGCGGAGGGGCGTACGAACCTGGAGCCTCCCATGAGCTCACTGGCGGCGGCGCTCTTGTAGGTTATGTCTCTGCTCCTCGCGCGGCTCACGCTCTGGTGCCAGAGAGCTGGGTGCTCCTGGGGCCGCGGCGGCCGGGGCCGGGGGCGTGGCACACCCAAGTGCGCCGCCCGTGTCGCCGCCAGAGACGCCGCCACCGCCGCCGCCGGGACGCGACGCGGGCGTGCGTAGCGTGTCCGGCCCGCGGCGATGTGCCGAGTCATGACCGCGACAGCCCGGCGGCGTGGCGCGGCGTGGCGGCGCGGAGCCCGCGGGATAGAGTCAAGAAGAGCTTACCCGCGGCCCGCCGCCGCCGCCGGCTGCACGTCGCACGTCTCTTGTAGTGTCTGAAACCATCTCGACTTGTTTCTCGCGCACACACACACGCACGCACTCTTGATCGGCTATCGCGGGCGGTTGTCGCGCTTCGGCAGGTCGTCGGTTGATTTCGCCGCACTTCGACCCCCCC
>NW_026267264.1:432571-445415 GCF_000697945.3 Frankliniella occidentalis | reverse complement strand
CCCCCCGCCCCCGGGCGGCGCTTCCCTGCTGTGTCATGTACACCTTATGTGCCAGTGCCGCCAGTGCCTCTCACGCCCCCCGCCGACCGCTGCCACCGCGCCGCGCCGTTGGTTTCCCGTCGGGCTCGCGACCTGCTGCTCGATGTCCGCTTCTATAGCTTCATTCCCGTGGAAAACAAACTCGTGTCCGCGTCCGTCGGCGATGTCAACACGGCCACGTGACCCGTGCGTGTGAGGTGGGGAGCCGCTGCTGAGGAGGACCCGGGCGGCCCGCCTCGCCGAGCGCCTCGCCCACGCCCGCGAGTGCTATCGATGTGGCCGCGGCGGCCGCGCGACCAGAGCCCGGCCCCGGCGCGCGGATGGCGTCCTCCTCGCTCGCGTCCTCGTCGGCGGCGCCGGGGACCAGGAGGCGCGCGAGCGTGAGCGCCGCGCTGCAACTGCAGCGGCTCAAGTGCAGGCCCCCGCGGAGGTAGGTGGGCTGAGGCACGGCCGGCGACTAGGGATTTTAACTCTCTAAAGTTTTCCGGGTAAAGTCGTAACTTTTCCACGAAAAAAAATTGCCAAATTTTGAAATATTTCCAGAAATATTGAAAAACGAAAATGAAACTTTTCAGGAAAGAATTCGAAGATTTTTTACAAAATCTTGAAAAATTTCCCCAAAATACTTTTCCGGGAAATCAAAATCCGAAGCGGCGACCCCTCCTCCAAACACGGTGACGTCAACGTTGCGGCAGCCGAGCCGTGTGCGTTATCGCCTAATCGCGATCGGGCGACATCTGCCGCAATCTCGCGCGAGGTGAGGTGGTGGACACACCGAAAATGGGGAATTGCAGCAGCCCCGCGAGCCACGTGCACGTAAGTCGGGGCGGGTGCTCGGCTCCGCTCGGCTCTGCCCTGGCTCTGCCCCGGCTCTGCCCTGGCGGTCGGTGGGGGTGGTGCAACGGCCCCCGATACGGGTATGGGTTTGCGGCTAATCGCGCGAGGCGCGAGAGTGGTTCCGTCAGCTCGTGATACTAGTACCTGCACAAGAGTCTTTCGTCACTGTTGTTCGCAATTCCTAGACAGTCCCTAAGACTGTCTCTATACCGGAAGGGGAAAAAACGTGCTCCTCCTCCCCCACCCCCACCCACCCCCCTCTCGACCGGCCGGCGGGGACACTTCTTGTGTGGAATTCTCCTAACTTATTTTTATTTTTTCGTGTTGCAATTGTTCATTTTGTCCGTTGTTTAGAAAATTATATCTACATACGTATATACATTTTTGGCCAAGTGCGTGGCCAAAAGTTATGGCCGTCGATTTCCGGCACACTTTATGTAACGACCTGAAAAATGTCGAAAAGATGTCGTCGGAAAAATTTCTCACTGGGCGGTTAGAGTATCGCTCACGCGCTCTGCTACTAGACTACGCACCCGCACGGTCACGGTCATCATTCACGTGGAGCGCACTCTAAACTTTTTACTAGAAGATTTGCCTCGTAACAACTGAAGTTTTGTGCTATTGTACCAGGTAGTTGATTAACCCCGCTCACTTCTGTAGTTGTGCTGTACCACACGCACGAGTGCGGGCGGGTTGTCTACTCGCTCGGCTCGGAAGGCGCCGTGGACAGGGACGATAGGCAAGCCCGCCCGCGCACTCGTGCGTGCGGTACAGCACTGCATAACTACAGAAGTGAGCGGGGTTAAACAGCCACCTGGTACATTGTATATTATCAAGAAATGCTTTAGTATCATTACGGTTTTCTCAACCGTAATCATAATACGAGGAACACGTTAAGTGATACCAGGGAAAAGTTTACTGATACTAAAGAACTTCTTGATATAATATGCAACAGCACAAAAGTTGAGTACTTACTAGGCAAAGTGTAGAGTGCAACAACGGAGGCACGACGAGGTCAAGTAGTGCCTGAGGAATAAAGCGCGCAGACGATTTTCGATGCGGGGTTCGCGTTTTCGCGCGCCATCACTTTCATTCGCTGTGTAGCACTCAGGCTGTTCGTTCCGTCCGACCTGCGTCCGACCTCTCCGCTCCAGCTCCATCCATTATGGAGTCGGCTTTAGTTTTGTGCCGAGCGGCCGGAGGGCGACGATATATCGAATCCTCGTCGATACTAAGTCCATTTTCGTGGACAAAGTTAGGGGGAATTTGGCGTCGATAAATTTCTTTTCTTTCGCAACACCCTACCGTGTCCGACCGTGTCTCTGGGGACGGACTCGCGCGGCACCGTTTGGAAACGAGTAGTTTGAGCAACAGGGTCGGAGTTGTATGGGCGCAAAAAGAAGATCCGCGCGGGGCCGCGTCGAGTAGAGCGAGAGATGCGCATGCATGTCTCCTCGAGCGCGGCGGGGCAGGCGGCGTGAAGGCGAGCGCAACTTTGTCAGACATTCCTTATCTATGCGTACGGACTTTTTACTATCATCTTTTCTCGTACTTCTCCCGCCAGCGGAGCGCCAAATGAGGGGGCGGCGACGGTGCACTGGCGGGGTGCTAAAAAGGGGGCGGCGGGGACGAGGAGGAAGGAGAGTTGAGACAAACGATAAATGACTGTCAGTCGCCATCAGAACCCTACCCCTCCCCCCTCTTTCCATTCCCCCGTGTGAACTTTCTACTCGATCCGCACGGGGAGGGAGGAAGAGCCATTTTGATCAACCGCATACGGAGGGAGAAAATGAGATTGCGAAAAATGGTTCTGTTGAGTAGCGGCGCGTCAAAGTGTTGAGACTTGACAGGTTCAGTGTCGCGGACCGCAAGTCCGAGACAAAATGTAGGCACGGAAAATGCGGTTCAATGTCGTTAAAGCGTAGGAAACGAATCAAAGAACCCAATTTTAACATCTGTATTCCATCTTTTTTTTTCTCCCTCAAAACTCGACTTGTATTCGAACATTTCGACAAGACAAAATACTCGCCTTGGCGTCCTGCCCCCGCTTACGGCGCGCCCCTCGCCCGGGGCCTGACGCGGGCTGACCCATGCTGACCCATGCTGACCCGCGCAGACCGCCGAGGCCCCGGCGGCCCGCCCGGAGTCGTGGCCGACCGAATCCTATCGCCCTCGCAGCGCGGCCGGCGCCGCCCGGCGGTGCTGACCGGACCGAGCCCGGCCGGGGCCGTGCAGGCCGTGCAGGCCCTCGTGGTGCCGCCCGGGATGGCATCCTTGACCCCCTCCACGACACATCGTCACCGCGGCGGTGGAGCACGGCGTCCACCCCGTCGCCGCGTCAGCGGGGTGCTGATAAGCCCAGCAGCTCTCGCTCTCTCTCTTTCTCTCTCTCTCATTGTCTTTCTCTTTATCTCTGTGAGCCTCGTCGACCCCCCCTCCCCCCTTTCCCATCGGGCCTCACATGACTGTCTTCGGGTTTTTAGACAGTCCCCTGAGGACTGTCTCTACCAGAGGGAAAAGTCCCCTCCCCCTCACCTCCCTCTTCCTATATGTGGCACAGGGCAGGCCGCACGGCGGCGGCGGGAGGTGTTTATGTTGTAAAATAATCTTCACCCATTCCTTAAATTTGGACGAATTTACTGGTTGGAAGTGAGGCAGAAGTGGGAGGTGGCGCGCCATCGCTGTGCGCCGCCGGGGCCCTTGCGCGCCGTACTGTTAGCATGTCCCTGCTAGCGGGGCACGGCACCGACTTGAGCTCCTCCCACCCGTCAGTGGGGAATGTTAAGTAAATGATGTTGAAGAGGTGCCGACAGACCTACTGCCACAGAACCAGTTGAGTGCGCTCTCCAAAATATTGTGACCTTTTTAGTACACAACATGCGACAACATGCGATCTCGCGCATTTGTAAATACGCAGTTATTAACAAAACTGATCATGACCGCCGTAATTCTCCCAATTTATTCGTAATTGAGCAGGAGCGCATGGTTGAGGAAAATACACAGCTGTGTACAAGCAATTCTCAACAAATTATTGTGTGGTGGGGAAACAGAACTGAGCACCTGCAGGGTAGGTCAAGCAGGACCTCCGTGCGGTGCGGGTCGGCCTATCTACCTTCCGCAGGCTGAGCGAGCGCCTGTCGGATAGGCCAAACAGGACCTCCGTGCTGTGCGGGTCGGCCTATCCACCTTCCGCAGGCTGAGCGAGCGCCTGTCGGGTAGGCCAAACGGGACCTCCGTGCTGTGCGGGTCGGCCTATCCACCTTCCGCAGGCTGAGCGAGCGCCTGTCGGGTAGGCCAAACAGGACCTCCGTGCTGTGCGGGTCGGCCTATCCACCTTCCGCAGGCTGAGCGAGCGCCTGTCGGGTAGGCCAAACAGGACCTCCGTGCTGTGCGGGTCGGCCTATCCACCTTCCGCAGGCTGAGCGAGCGCCTGTCAGGTAGGCCAAACAGGACCTCCGTGCTGTGCGGGTCGGCCTATCAACCCTTCGCAGGCGTCAACTAGATGGGAAAAACTTAGTCGAGCCTCCTTATTAAATGTTGGGATGGCCTATCTGTTGACGCGGACATTTTTTAATTATGCTAGCTTAGCGTAATTTTTGTTAGTGTAGCCTAGTCAACTGTGACTGCTAATTCGTCATTGGAGAAAGCTGATGATGCATTGATTATCCCATCTTAATATTTCCCCACCACTTAGTCGAATATTCTTAATTCTTCAAGACACGCAACACTGGCGGGCGATAGTTTTACCAATGTCTGTTGCCTCCGTGTTGAGGCTTCGGGCGCTGTAGTGCGATTCGATGTATCGATCCTCCCTGTGGGCTGCGGGCGGGCGCTGCGGGCCAGTCCTTGCGGTTTGACCCCCGGCCCTGCTTGTTCTCACTAATGGATAACTGCGTAGCCCCTGCTGCGCCCGCCGCCTCCCGCAGAGCAGCGCCCGGCCTGCACCCCTCGCTGTGATGAGCCACCGGCTGCAGGCTGCCAGCCCCGCCTGGTGCTGTTGCGAGCAAACGCTAGTGGGCCGACACAGCTACTTGGAAACATTTTTGAATTTTCGCGATTCGCGAATATACCTGGGAGGACCCTCAGAAACCCAGTCACAACGCTGCTGGTCACAGAGTAATGATTTTCGTTTTCCAGAATTCTGGATTTTTAAAAGTACTTTTGGGAAATTTGTCAAGAATTTTTTTTCAAATCTTTCTTTTTTCTGAAAACGTTTTAATTTTTTCCATTTTTTGTCTTGAAAAGTTTCCATTTTCCCCGGAAAATGCTCAGATCTAAAAATCCCTACCAGAGAGTTTGCAGGGAGGTCGCGATGTCGCGCGGGCACGGGGGTCCAGCGAGGGGCACGACACCGGCGCCGGGCCGCGCCGGTCAGACTCGCAGGCGCTCGCAGGCCCAGGGGGCCGGGCTGGGCTGGCTGGAGGTCGCCAGGTCGCTCTCCTCCCACGCCGACCGTTTGCGTACATAATTGCCGTGTGTATCTTCTAAAGATAGTTTTGAGTGGGCGCCCGTGTCGCAAGTACACGAGTATGTCGGTATCGGTGCCCCCTCCCCCTCCCCCCTTTCCTCTCTCTCTTTCCCTCCCTCCTGGACCTACTGCTCGCCTGCCGTACTCACCGGTCGCCTCTTTCTTCTCCTGCCCAGGCGCACGCGCTCGCTCAACCCCCCGAGCCAGGTGGACCAGTTCGGGCCGTGCGGTCGCATCCTCAAGAACTCCGGGATGGTGATGTAAGTATACATTGTGCGGGTGCCCGGTGCGGGTGCATGATATGCGCGCCCAAATGCGCTGCCGTTGTTGATCTCGGCCTGCTCCTCCTTCCCCCAGGACCGTCCAGGACCCCGCCTCACAGCGGCTCACCTGGGCCAAGAAGCCGCTGACGGTGCTCGTCATCAAGAAGGTGCGCGACGGCAAGGTGCTGCCGCCCTTCGTGCAGCTCACGCGCTGGCTCGTGCTGGAGAAGAGCATGCTCGTGTTCGTCGAGCAGAGCGTGCTGGAGGACCGGGCGCTGCTCGAGGACCCCGACTTCCACGACGTGTCGGGCAAGCTGCAGACGTTCCGCGACGGCAAGGACGAGCTGACGGACAAGATCGACTTCATCATCTGCCTGGGCGGCGACGGCACGCTGCTGTACGCCAGCCTGCTCTTCCAGCGCTCCGTGCCGCCCGTCATGGCCTTCCACCTCGGCTCGCTCGGCTTCCTCACGCCCTTCCAGTTCGAGAACTTCGAGGCGCAGATCACCGAGGTCCTGGAGGGCAACGCGGCGCTCACGCTGCGCAGCCGCCTCGAGTGCATCATCGAGCGCGGCGACGGCGAGGACGGCGACGGCGAGCTGGTGCCGCGCGTGACGGGCCGCGGCCGCAGGGGCATGCCCACCAGCCTGCTGGTGCTCAACGAGGTGGTGATAGACCGCGGGCCCTCGCCGTACCTCTCCAACATCGACCTGTACCTCGACGGCAAGCTCATCACCTCCGTGCAGGGTGACGGTGAGTGTGCCCAGGTGACAGTGTCACACCGTGCCACCTCGCGAGCTGGAGACGTTTGGCCAGCCGGCCAGCCTTCGCGTGCCGACGGCAGTTACATCGATTCTGTTTGGGCCGCAGGTCTGATCGTGTCCACCCCGACGGGCAGCACGGCCTACGCCGTGGCGGCCGGCGCGTCCATGATCCACCCCAGCGTCCCCGCCATCATGGTCACGCCCATCTGCCCGCACTCGCTGTCCTTCAGGCCGATCGTCGTCCCCGCTGGCGTGGAGCTCAAGGTACGTCGCGTCGCCCTTTAGTGCCCCCCGTATGGTTCCCCTGTGTTATGTAAAAAAATATGGCAGTGTTACGGTTTACCACAGTGCCCCACTGTCATGTCATTCTTGATGCTTGGTCTCAAAGGGTTTTGGAGTTCTGAATAAGTGTATTTTTATAGATCTGCATATCGCCTGACAGCCGGAATACAGCGTGGGTTTCCCAGGATGGCAGAAATCGTCAAGAACTTTTTCATGGGGACAGGTACTGCGTAGTACCCTTTTGCACACCTTTCTGTGCAGACTCGAAGGTCTTTTTTTTTTGGTTGCTCGTGCTACAGCGTGCTGCGTGCTACCCATAGGGAGGGCCTCCACTTCCTCCTCCTTTCGTTCTGCTTTAGTGTTTGTATTTGCAAGCTCCGTTTGCATGTTTCAGATCGCACTCAACTGTGATGCGAGGCACACCGCCCACGTGTCGTTCGATGGCCACTGCCCGCAGGAATTGCGCATGGGGGATAGGTGTGTCAAGTTTACTCGAGTTCTCTTTGGGGTTGCCCAGTGGGACGCCGACAGACGCTCAAAGTCGACGTGACGTCGGTTTTCATTCCATCCACCCTTAAAAAATTTTACTAGAAAATTTACCCAGTAACTACTAAAGTTTTGTGCTGTTGTATATTTAAAAAGAAGACTTTTTTCTAGTATTAAGTTTAGTGGCACTAAAGAATTTCTTGATAGTGTACAACAGCACAAAACCTTAGTAGTTACTTGACAAATTTTCTAGTGAAAAGTTTAGAGTGTATGCGTCTATTCGACGTCCAATCGACATGTATTCGACTCCTACGTCAAAGGCTACTCACTGGGTGGTGTAGGGATTTTAAATTTCTTCTTTCAAATAACTTGGTTGGATTGAATGAGGGCATTACAATGTTTCTGTCCCGTTCTCTCATTTGACATGCTCTCTATCTCAATACTCTTCAGGAAAATTGGCAGTGGTTTCATTCTCTAAAAGTTCTTTTTTACCTCAAAGCTCCCCCAACTCTTAATTTCCATTTTGCTATTTTTCCCTGCTTTGCCAATAACTGTAAATTAATGCATTTGCTTCTGTAGCGAGTCTTTTAGTTTCAACCTTTAATCTTTTTTTCCACCTTCTATCTTTTATCTTTTGCATGTAAAAGTACCTTTAAAATAGATTCATATCACTACGTAGATGCATATTACTAACATTTTTGTTGTGGATCTAAAGTTTAGTAATCTTATTGATATTTATTAAAATTACAAGTTTCTCATTTATACCCTGAGTAACAAATTGAATGCACATTTGTGGTGCCTTCTTTATTTAATTTAGAATGCGCCCTATCTTGCATACTATGCTACCTGGGATTTTATCATTTATAAAATATTAATTTTGATTGGTGTTCTTTGTAGCTTACGAGTCACAACTTCAAAGTACCCTGTTCCATCAATTTGCGCTGCCGATCAAATAACTGACTGGTTTGCTTCTTTGGCGGAGTGCTTACACTGGAATGTGAGGAAAAGACAGAAGCATTTGGATGAATTAAGCGATCTCACTCATTCCAGTTCCAATGACACATTGGATTCTCTGGATAGCTAGCGGTGAGTTTTATTGTGTGTACTTCATTTCAGACATCTTTTGGAAAACATTTCACACTACATATAACAGCACTTAATTCTGCTTGATTTTCACACGGACCAATCTTTATTTGTTTTTGTTTTTTTGTATTTTATAGATGGACGCCGGGGACACAGCCCCCAGCGCAATCTGCTAACAACCTTGGAGGGCTAGACGCTGTCCAAGCCTTGCATCGTTGCTGTGCCCTGTTTAGTTTGGGTGTCAGTAAGGTATAACTGTACCTGATGTAGCCTCATGCGGTGGCTTGTGAGAAGAGACCAAAACTTACAAGGTTTGGTCTACCCATGTTTTGAGTTAACTGGAACTCTCAAATCTATTTATGAATCTGGTTGTTTGATTTTGTTCAGGCTCACAAATTGTTTTTTGAATTTATGAATGGTGTAGAGGATGCTTTGAAGTGAGCCTTAATTAAAATCTCGTCTCACATAGGGTAAAGAAGGAACATGGAAGGAAGTTTTAATTTTTACAAGTTATTTTTTTTCTGTAATGTACAAATTTTTGTTGTTTTTAACTTAGTAAAGAAAATTTATTGGTTGTACTTGTTGAGTATGCTGAGCATTCATGTGATGAATCCAAAAATGGTGATATGTTGGATCATACTTAGATATAATGTAGAAATCTTCATCCAACAACTTCATGACAATTTTGTGCTGTGCTGTAGGTTTTAAGAGATGTATACGATTATAAAGTTTTGATAAGATGCTCCAGGTTTTTACAGGAGCTCTGGATGAGTGGATCAGCAGCATTAATATCTTCTGAATGATTGTCATTCTTAGTTTTCTGATAATCTCCTTCATTTCTAAGTCAATTACACATATGAAGCAAACAAAGTGAAAATGGAGTTGTATATGTTCAAGAGCCTTAAGTTTCTAAAGTCAGATATTTTGCATTTCTTACGTTTGATAATTTTGGTGCAGAGTTTGTTACTATCTGGTCTTATTCATGAATGATAATGAGAGCAGAGCTTTACAGTGATTGATGAAGAGTAACCTGTAAGCACCTACATTTTATCTGATCATTCTTATTTGTGCTAGAGATCTCATGCAGACTTGCTTGTGTAAATTTTTGATAACAAAAAAACAAAAAAAAGGATGAGTGAATTCATTTAACTACATGTACCAATATTTTGGCCAAAGATCAGTATACTTCTTTCATCATTTTCATAGACTGCTGTGTAAGTTCCATATCATTGTTGACATTGCATCTAACTCTCTTTCTGTATGTCATACATTCTCTTCAGTTAGGGAAAAAAATATTCCAGAAAAAGACAATTTCAATTAATCAAGCTGTTTGTGTAGTACATCTTCTAACAAAAAACTTCATCAAAAAAATTTGGTGCAGGGTTTTTGCAATTTTTAATTTTTAGTTGACCTAATTCCGTTCTTTGTACCTATTGTGTCATGTGACAATCCTAAACTTAATCTGAAACTTAACTTTAATGGGATCAAATTTATTTAAAAATTATCATTGTGTTCAACTCTTATTCATGTACAGTTCATCGCATGAATTTTTCTTAGAGTCATTTCTTCTATTAGAGGAGAGAGCTTCAAATAACCATTTTTTGAAACGTGGATTATGACAATACTTGACTGATTTTCTCTTTCGCATCTATCATACTGCTCCTCTCTTGAGGGGTAGTGATTTGTTTTTGTGTGTGCTTTATGAAAGCACACAAACAATTAAATAGCAGCAGGGGTAATGATGGCTTAGAACCAACAATTCTTTAATTTGCAATGTCACTAAAATTTCTATTTGTGTGTTTTTTTACTGATTGACCATTGGATCTCTCAAACTTTAGTTTACAATTAATTGTGCAGTTTTGAATGTGACCTGCCTAATCTTTTGAATTACGTAGATTTAATGTGTCAAGTAGTTTCTAGTTCCCCTTAAAATTATGAACAAATTTGTCATTTATGGTACCACTTATTGATGAGTCCAAGATCTTTGTCACTACAGTGTGATACGGTGATAGTAAATTGGCTATCATTGAATATGTGCCTCGATAAGTTTTTATCAGTGAGATTACTCAACACAAATAATTTATGACATTTCTGTAATCTTATTGTGCTCATATGGTTCCAACAAGTTTCTGCTCAAGTTTCAGCTTTTATTGTGTATTTTTTCCCCTAAACATTCCTGTTTGTGAAGTTATAATTATGATAATATACTGTTATATGGTAGCTAGATTTAGCCAATCAGCTCAATACTACTAGTGCGTAAAGGACCAAATAAAATAAATTGGGGTATTTTGAGTAGCTTTTTTTCTTGACACTCTCTCTGGGAAAAGTCATTTTGTCATAGTGGGAATTTCGTCCTGCACATTAAAAATTTTGTCAAAAACTGATTGAATTGCAGTATTTACTTCATCAATGGAACAGTCGGGGTTTCATGTCAACATCCTCCTCATTTAACACTTATTAAGTATTGACAAGCAGATCTGGTCATGTAATGCTCGGACCACGTCTTTGTTATTGTAATGGCATGTTGTCAAGATTTGTTGCCATGATTGTTCATTATTTGTATTTGTTGTCTATTTTAATTTTATTTCAAAAATCAAATTCTGTAATTTGGTCTTTCTTGTTAACTTACTCTTAAGCATTTTGTACAAAAGAATGACAAAAATATATATCGTGGTATTTGGTTTTAATTTTGAGTTCTTTCCTCTGAACCAGTTCATTTAAAAATTTAAGGTCTAAGGGGGAAAATAGGGGGGAAGGGGGGGGGGGGACTTACTGCAGTGTCTGTATTGGTATGACATAACACATTTGTACTTTAATGTAAGAACTTTTCACAGCATATAAGTTGAGTACATGTGAGGAGTTTTAATCACAGGGTTGGATATGCTTCTTATATAAACTAAATGATGATGAAAAGTAATGGAATGGTTTGAAAACAGAGATCTTATAACAATAGTAGTGTCTAATGCTCACATATCTTACCATCAATGGGAAAAAGTTGCTAAAACACAACTCTTCAACTCCCATCACTTATTAAAGCTTTGTGGTCAGACCCTCACTTTTGAACGTATCTAAATAAACTGAAACATGAAAGATTCAATCGGGAAATAACATAAATGATCTGCAAAGTGCGAGTAAAACTACCTGACGTCAATAGCTCATAAAAGGCCTTTCTAAGAGGGCAAGGATCAATCAAAGTGACATCAGCTTGATGTTATGTGTAAAAATTTGATCTAATGATGGGACAAATTTGCACAGAAGTTACATCACTGTAAAAATTAAATTTTTAGCCTCTCAAAATTTGATTCCTAAGTGACCTGCACAGTGCACGCCACATACCACACTCCTTGATAGAACTCAAAAACTGATCATTCATAATACTGGAAGATCAAAGTGAGCACTTAAATTTTTTTTCTGGTAACAAGTGTGCAATGGTACAAATTCTAGTAGAGCTAATAGTTATAGATCCATAGCTGTTGATATGGCAGTGCATAAAATATAACTTTAACTTTTGTGATATTCAATTAGGGGCCTCTCTTAAAATTTAAGATCCATCTACAATGAAGTGGAGTGAAGGCGGTGCAATAGAGATTGTGCGAGAGTAGGGGAGATAGATCCCCAATACCCTGCTTCATTGTGGATGGGCCTTTAAAGACACCAGTTGACCGGCTTAATTTACCAATTTCATCAATTGTATGGTAGACAATATATGTACCATCCTCAATTTTTAAGCTCTAGAATAACACTCTCATCACAGTCATATCATAAAAATTAATGGTGTACATAGTTTCAAAAACAAAACATATGGAGATATAGAGTTAAAACATATAAAATATAGTACAACATATGTGTTTCCACATTAAAAATTATGAATGTGTACACTGTATGACAGGGACATATGTAGCAGTCTGGTCTTCATATTTCCTTTTCAGGTTCATCCAAAAACAGGTGTTTTTGATCTCCTGAAAGCATATTCATTCTGCTAAAATCAGAGGGATCTTCTTCTTCACCTGATTTGTATAGCTTGGGTGTTCTCTATTGCAGCAGCTATGCAATTATTTCAAGCAGCATTACTGCGTAATGGGTAGCTCTCTGGTTCTTTTTCTCCTTTGCCTTTAGGGGAGTTCCATGGTTGAAGTTCACCAGTTCCAAGAACAAGGTAAATAATTGCTCCAAATATGTAAGCTCCTGACAGAATTCCAAAGATAATCTGCCACTGACCATAAGAATCCTACATGAAAATGGAAAAAGAACAAGTTTGTATGAATCAAAACGAACATATTGCAAGCTGGGACACACATCTCACTCAAAACTTACATTTTGATATGTCAATGAGCCCACCATAAGAGTGGAGAGGAAGCCACCAAGAGACGACAGCATGTTTGCAATTCCAAAGATGGTACCTGGAATGAAACATTTCACGAGTGAAATCACTGCATTTTAAGCGTGAGGATATTACCGGTAGTAGACTTTTGGGGCGATTCGACGGGGAAGGAAATTCTCATTGCCCTTCATTGTCCTGTGAGTTGTTGGTCGAAGGGGCGGGTGTCGCCTCGGGAAAGTCAACAGGCCCTCGTTTACTTTGGCGGGTCTGGGCTGCGCTCCGGGCTGCCGGTGGTGGTGGT
>NW_026267264.1:427489-432439 GCF_000697945.3 Frankliniella occidentalis | reverse complement strand
CCCTAGGCCACTAGTGCGAGCCCGGTGGATACACTAAGTCGCAACGAGGTCAAAATGGGGACTTTGGAAGTCAGTCTAAAGTGTAAGTCTACGGAGAACTCTACTTTGACTTTGAAGATCAAAATGACACCACTCTGACGTCATTTTAACAGAGGCGTTCCCCTTGAGAGTGATAGAGCTACCACCCGCGAGCTCCCAAGCACGTTCCCAGAGCGTTTTCACTACCTCCCCCGCCCCATTTTGAGCGGTTCAGGTGAGCTTCCGGGGGAGCTCTGCTGTCGCACTGCTCTGAGAGGCGCCTTACCGGAGAAGTTCGGCGCGATGTCGAGCCCGTTGCCCAGGTAGCCGGCGGTGACGGCCCCGTTGAAGGTGAGGGCCAGCGTGAAAATGGCCACAGAGGCGACCCTGTCGCTGCCCACGAAGATCTGCACGGCCATCAGCAGGCCCGGGATGCCCACCGCTGCAACAAGACGACGGGTGTCTGAGACCTGGAGCACCCCTGGCCCTGGAGCCGCCCGGGTGGGTGGGACTGAGCGAGCTGCAGTGTGCCTCTCTCCTGCCAACCTACCGAAGGTTGTGAAGATCTTGCGGATGGCGGTCGTGCTGATCTTGTTCCTGCTCTTGAGGTAGTCGGCAATCACTCCTGTGCCGAGGGCCATGAGGTACTTCCCCAGGTAGGGCAAGCTAGACGCCATACCGTTCTACACACACAAAATAATAAACAATAAATAAATAAACCCGGGGCAAATGTTGAACTTGGACAAAATGCCCCGCACATCCGGCCCATACATACCTCCTTGATGTTGAAGTGCAGGACCTTCTTCATGAAGGTCGGCAGCTGGTTGACGACGGTGAAGAAGCCGTAGATGCTGGCGACGTGTGACAGGACGATGGCCCAGACCGGGCCGGAGCTGAGCACCTGGCGCCAGGGCACCGGCAGCGACTGCGGCAGGGAGGGAGGGCCGTGAGGGTCACCGTCAAGGAGGAGAAAACAAAAGGCCCGGCGGGACGGGCGCGCGTCCAGGGACCGGGTCAGGGCCCGCGCCCGAGCTTGGCACGCTGCACGCTCACGCTCATGTGCACGGCGGCGTGCCGACCGAATCGGAGCTTTCTCACAGGAGCCGTGAACGTTAAGGGGGCCCGAAAACGACAGTTTGAGCGCGACTTGGGTTGGCCATGGTTCCCATGAAATCTGGGATTTGGGCCGAAAACCGGGCTGGTTTTGGAAGAGGATTTTCACTCCTTGCGGACAAGCAACGTTCGGCCCATATCCCAGATACGAAACCATGCCCAAAGTCGTGCTCAAACTTTCAGTTAGGGAAACCCTAGTGAACGCAACGAATACGACGTGGGAGGGGGAGGCGGGCTACAAATATCATGTCTCCCTCCCTTATAGAAGTTTCAGTACGCCCGTCGTTCGCCGTTACGAAGACTTACTGCTACTGCCAAGTCAAGCTCTCTCAGAGCGCCTGATAGGTAGGCAACATCTCGCCTGCAGTGCATATGTGTTCTGCGGGGCGGCCTACCCCGAGTCTCGCAGGCGCCGAGCTCCCGCGTAATGTGCCGAATGATTCTGAGAAAAACGGCCGTACTTTCTAGACGATCCCTTGCTAAAAGTTAAACCTACCGCCACCTCTAGAAATACAGTGGAAGCGAAAATTTTGTGATATCGCGAACGATATCGTTTTGATATTGCATGTCGATTTGTTGCCCCCCCCCCCCCTTTTTCTGATGTTAGGGACACGGAAAGTGGCGAAAAGTCGACATGCGATATCTATACGAAATTGCCATTTCTGGCGGTAAGGTTTCGTTTCGTACTAATTTGTCCGGAAAGCTATATGATTTCGTACAGATGAATGTACAAAATTACGTTCATATCGACGCAGAAATAATGTGTGCAAAATATTTGATTGCTTAAATTTGTACAAATAAAATATGCAATCTACACGGAAATATGCTAATATGGACTTGTATAACAGCATTAGCTGGCTTAACTAATTCTTAGCTAAGAGGGCTAACATATTAAATCTTTACAGCAAGTTTCTTTATTTTCTAGACAACTTGTTGTGGCTTATATTTTAGCTCTCTTAGCTAATTAGCTAGGCAAGCCAATAATCTCATCAAAAAGGCCATATCAGCGAATGCATTAGCTGATTTAGCTAATTATTTTTCCAGTCAGTGTGTGGGGGCTCACCTCCTTCTCCTTTGAGCGCACGCTGTCGCCCAGCGCCTGCTCGATGAAGCGCCGCTCCTCGTCGCTGATGCGCGGGTGCTGCGCCGGCGAGTCGTAGATGAGCGCGAACCAGAGCAGCGACCAGGCGAGCCCAATGCCGCCCGTCACGTAGAAGGTGGACTCCCAGCCCCAGGTGGCCAGCAGCTGTCCGCAGATGGGCATGGTCACGGCCGCGCCCAGCGACGAGGCTGCGATGAGATAAGGAAAACGTCTCGGAAAAACTTCGTATTGACGATGGAAAGTTGTACCATTTGAAAAAAAATTCTAAATCATAAAATCAACGTTTACAGGGATAAGACTACAGGGTGCGGCCCACAGATCCCAGGATATTTCATACTACGCCTTATGCGTCGACATTACGATACTGCCCCCTCCCCCCCAAAAAAAAACAACAAAAAACAGTAGTATAAGTAATGGTTTGTAATTTCCATTATACATATATAAAATATAATTTTTTTTTGTAACGAGTGACAAATTCACTAAATAAACGATGCTTATTTCTGCACCCAATCCATCCAATTGGGAGCAGCATCATTGTGGAGTCACCTTGTAGTAGTCACACAGCTCCCATTCCAATACCCACCATGATTTGAAAGAAAAATAAAGTGTTATTCTTTCATTTATTCCGGTTCAGCACAACTCGCTTTTCTCCTCTATTTGACACTCCGAAAAACGGGGCTAGAGTTGGGGTGAAGTTTGAGAGTCGATCAGGAGACGAGAGGTTTTTTGGCAACCTTCCCCCCCCCCACCCCTTCCCGCTTCCCCCTGCCACTTGTCTTTCTTCTTCAAACAACGATATCAATTTGGCCGCGGAATATTTACGGAATTATTAATTAATTATTTTGCATTTCGTGCGAGACTATTTTTACTTTCAGCTCAGTGCGTCATTTTATTCTCCCTCGCCTGCCTATGTCTGTTTACATTCCCGGCAAGACGTTTCCGCTGGTCGCCTCGCCTCGCCCCGCCCCGCCCCGCCCCGCCACGCGCGCACCCCGTCTGGGTCAATCCGTCCACTCCACTCTGGTGGACCGGGGCGGACTATGACCGTCGATATCGAGTCTCTCCCACGGATGTTTCTACGAGGCGCAATGATGCGATCGTCTCGGTGATCGTAGAACAGAGGGCCGAACAGTAGCCCACTGGACCCGCGGTGCCCCCCCCCCCCCCTCGTTGCCCCGGGACGTGGTGGCACGGTACGGTGCCGAGGGGCAAAAGTTTTACGGAAAGGGGCGGGGGGATTAGTATAATGCAGTGTGTGTGTGTGTGAGAGAGAGAGAGAACATTGTTTGTGTTCCCTGGTGTGTCACGGAACACATACTCGGTGACACGGTGTACATTATGTACTTTGTACACCTGCAGGCCTGGCCCCGTCGGCCTACCTACTCCCGTTTCTGTTGCCGCAGCCCGACCCGTCTTTGCCACACTGGCGTGGGGGCAGGCGGCGCTACACACGTAAAAATAATAAAATATTGCATCACTTCAATACACGTATCTCATGACACCGCATCCTTACCCATCATGTTGGACATGAACTTGCTCCGGTCGGCCGGCGGGATCCACTGGGCGGCCATGGGCAGCATAGCGGGCCACGTGACACCCTACGGGGTCCAGAAACAAAACGACATGTCAGTCTGATGAGCTCTGTGTGCAAACGGACGAGAGGTTTGCCATTTGAAACAGCCGATGGGCGAGGAACCGGAGACGGCAGTGTTTGCTCAGGTGATTTGTGATCAAACAAATGCTACAATTATTTTTTCATTGAAGTGATGTGTTTCAATACCATCAGAAAAGTATAGAGCGAAGAAATTAGAAGCATTTTGCGTCTCTCTCTGAAGAGCATCGTGCGCGACTTCCACATTTTCAGTGCAAAAATCGTTTCTTCATCCGATTACAAGAACGAGTACGCCCTTTTAGAACACTAAAAAATCTGTCCATTGGGACAAATTCCTTTGGAGAACGCTTTTTACTGGACGTGTTATTCACAGATAAAAAAAGACGTAGCACCAGAAATTATAATTTGACCTAACTATTGTCGCGGTGTCGTACGTTATGAGAGGCGTTCTGATGGTAGCCATGCGCGGGAGGCACCGGTACAGAACAGTGCAAACATGCAAACATATTGGATTCGACATTGTCGGCTTCAGTATGCAAACGAGTGAAGACCACGTGCCACGCGCCGGCCACACAACTACAACAACAAGACTGGCCCAAAGCGAGAAAATAAGCCTCGTAAGAGACGAAAATACGACGCTTTTTAAAATGAACTTCAATGAAAAACAACAACCCGAAGAAGAATTTGGCGTGCCCCAAGATCGTAGACGCTTCTTTTGCCAATTTGGCTGTGGGCCCCATCCTGAGCTGATGAGCATATGAGCAGCAGCGTCATTGCACCCCGCAGAGCCCCGCCCCGCCCCAGACGTCTTTTCTACCCGCGCTTAATTTCTTTTAGTCCGCCCGTATACAACATTAGGTCAACAAGGCGGTGGTGTGAGATCACTTCTGCTCATCTAGGACACTTGGACGTCGTGTCCGTCAGCAGGGCACAGTGAAAAAAAAATTAACAAAAGATAGTTTGCGCGTGGTGATGATTAGGGCACGTTATTCATTCTTTACAAAATGCGGATAATAGAACTTCCAACTTGTCTGAAATTAGTTCCATCAAATTACTAGAGAGCATAGCCTTCACTAAAAAATATCAGGGGAAAAAATCAGAAAAA
>NW_026267264.1:425580-426323 GCF_000697945.3 Frankliniella occidentalis | reverse complement strand
GCCACTGCACCCCGCCCCGCCCCGCCACGACCCGGTGGTCTACAATTGAAAATCGATTCGTATTCGTATTCCCAGTCCATCCGCCTAAACAGACTCAATGGTTCGGCAATAAGCAAGAACCAAAGTGGCGATAAATCCGCATGTGACCGCTCTGTGGATAACAGCGGCACTCGACGCGCGTCGAGAAAGAGCGTGTCGTCAGGGTGTCACAGTCACACCATGGGCTTTCAGTCGCTATCGTCAGTCACCACTGTTGTTGTAAACGTGAGTCATGATCAATTTACGTGACGTGTTTTTTACATCGCCTGGATAGCGACAAGATGTCTGCATCGCTTAATAAAAGTATGACAGGACTGTATCGTCCGTATCACGAAAACGTCGCTGAATGAGAGTCATCTCGGCCAAGATCACTATCCAAGAGTCAGACGAACGCCCTTTTGATGGAGCAATATCGTGCAATATCACCCTCTCTTAGGAGATATAATTTGGGTGCACGATATCGCTTGAGCGAGATACATCACTTTCAGTGACGAGTGACATGTCCCACACACTGACACACACACACTCACTGCATTCACCCTATGTATGTATAGCGTCACTTTCATTTCCATGCGAAAACTGTACGGTCACAGTCCTTTGGATGTTACCATATAGCGCCTGATGGTAGGCAATATCTTGCCTTCAGTGCATGCGTGTACTGCGGGGTGGCCTAACCCGAGTCTCGCAGGCGCTGAGCTCCGGTG
>NW_026267264.1:422609-423153 GCF_000697945.3 Frankliniella occidentalis | reverse complement strand
GGAGCGCTCCGAGAGTTGATGGGGAGAGGGGTTGATGAGAGGGGGAAATATTCACACATCACTCGTGCTATTAAAATGATTACTGATTACTCACCCTTGAGCCTGGAGAGGCACCCCTTCTGCGAGGACGTCATCTCGACTGGGCTGCGACCTGCTTCCCAAGGGGTGCGCCCTGAGGCACCCTGCGGCAAACACAAAGGCAAAACAGAGTCAGTCCGGTTTGGTCGGCGAAACGTGGCACAGGCGTTGTTGTTTGCAACCTGGTCTCCAACAATAACGTTATTTTAAATTTTTTCCGAAAATGGGGTTTTGAGTTGTTTTTTTTGTGAGTCAGCTCCGCTAGTAGCAGCTCACGGTTAAACCTCGCAGCCCGCTCTTATCAGCTTGCTATACCGCAATAACGGTCGTGCAGAGGGGGAGGGCGAGGAGGCACGGCGAGGAGGACGGGGGAGTGGGTTCCTCTGGTCCGCAGGTCACGGGCCGCTACTACCTCGTGCTGCTCTCCGTGGACGCCACCTACATCTTCATGTACTTCCGCGCCGAG
>NW_026267264.1:419835-421979 GCF_000697945.3 Frankliniella occidentalis | reverse complement strand
ACTGCCATTCAAGGGACCTGACTGACCATTCATCCATCGAAACGAGCCGAGTGGAGGAGACCGACAAGAGGAAAAAAAGAGAGCTAAAGATAGCCAGGCGGGCGAGAGGCGGCGCGGACCGACCGTTGTCAAAAGATATTGTCCTGTCGAGTCGGAGCGGCCCCCGCGGGCCCACCCAGTCCTGTCGAGCTGACCTGCGCTAGCTAGTCCTGCGGGTCCTGCTGAAGTGCTGACGGCTGCTTAGCCTCCGGATCAGCGTAAATGCTGCGTACACCCGAACTGTCCTGGCCTGGCGGGCGACAGTTTTCTCGCCGAGCCATCATAGGCTTTTTCCGGTTCGGGCAATTAACAGTTTTGACGATTAATAGTTCACAGTTTATCATATCTGGCGTGCATGACCATTCATTTTCATACTGTAACACACATGTTTATTGAACGTTAGCCTGATGATGCCTTAATCATGGCAGGTGGCCCACTGAGCACGTCGCTTTGGGCCCGGTTAAGCGCCGGCTAGGCCTCGTGATGGGGTCCGCGAGTGTCACACGGAGCACGGTGTCACACGTGACACGGTGACAGGAGTCCCGCTGGGCGCGCCTATCTGCTTCCGCCCGAGTCTAGCTCAAGC
Source organism: Frankliniella occidentalis (assembly GCF_000697945.3). NCBI lineage: Eukaryota > Metazoa > Arthropoda > Insecta > Thysanoptera > Thripidae > Frankliniella > Frankliniella occidentalis. The sequence continues at coordinate 421,354 of NW_026267264.1, read as the reverse complement.
GGACCACTGGGCGGCGGGGCCCCCGGGGGGAGGGGGGGGGCGCTCTGCTCGGGCGGCTTCATTCATTCGTTAAGCTTCTTTTGGGCTCCTCAGTCACTCCGTAGCGAATAAGTTCGAGACAAGCGAGGAATGCGATGACAGATCTCCTCAACGAGAGAGTCCTGGAGTGGTGGAAAGACACGCTGCCCTGTGTCCTACAGTGCATGGCTCCACTTAACTCGACAGCAGGCGGTCCTTCGATCTCGGACACGCTGAGCGCGACCACGTTGTGGTCACACGTGGTCACACGACCCTTGGGCAGGTTTAGTCCCCCACATGAACAAGCGCCACAAGTGGTTATGATAACGGGCAAAATTGACCCGCGCTGGAGCCCAACGACGTGTCGAAAGGATCCATAATTCAACCATAATGAGCAAAACTGAGGGTGACATTTCGAATCCTTCCCGACCAACGCGTCGGACCAGAATGGGGCTGGCTGACACTGCCGTCGGACAGGCCGCGGAGACTGACCAGCTGAACAGAACAAAGACTGACGCCACGCTGAGTCGCGCAGGGCGGCCGTTTGCTCTCACCTACTGATCCGGGATGACACGCGGGCGACGCACCGGGACCGGCGCGGTGGGTCGGCGGGGCGGGCGCGAACAGCTGTGCGGCGCGGAGGAGTGGAGTGATGCGATCCGCGAGGAACGGCGGCGGCGGGACGACGCGAACCACGACCACACCACCGGCGGACTGAAGCCCGCCCAGCGAGCCCAGACAGCAAACGGCGCGGCAGAGCAAGCCGGCGGGGCGGCGCGGGGCGGCGGGCGGCGTGGGGCGGCGCGGGGCGGCGCGGTGGGGCGGCCGACGACAACTCGCCCCAATCCTAGTCGAGCGGCGGCAGGACGGGCAGGACTGTCCTTTGGGTTGTCCGTTCGTCGCTTGCCGGCCAGATGGCGAGGAACTCGGCGAGCGAGAGGTCGGGCCGGGGGCCACCGGGGCCGCGGGTCAGCTGACGCTGGTGAGGCAGGAGGCAGAGCCCAATAACGTTGTCATTCCTCGGTCGTAGAACCAGACGGCTGTTCAACCCCATGACACCCGTGTGGTTGTTCCTGTCTATCACCCCTGACCCTGACCAAGGCGCGCTACGGGCTGGGCGAGTGCGCCACCCACCGGGGTACGTGGGAATGCGGTACAATATAGCTGCAGAAGGGCGCGTGGTTAATCAACCACCACCTGGTACATTGATATTATCGAGCTATTGATTATGTTCCCAACAAGCAGGCCTCGGCTAAAGGGAATGCCTGTCTCTGTAGGATCAGCAGTCCCCTGCTGCGATAGCCGTTTGTGTGGGCGGCTAAGGCCTGGCGCCTGACTTCAATTAAAACAAGTGAAAAGTCGTAAAATTTATCTGAATTTTATTGATAAAACATTTTTTTGTTAAAGAAAATGACAGGCAGTTGATCTGTAAGGAAAATGGCTAACAATGCTTCAACCCAAACATTTTTACCACATCCTGGGCAAATTTAAGCACTTAGTT
>NW_026267264.1:409372-419785 GCF_000697945.3 Frankliniella occidentalis | reverse complement strand
CCAAGTGCTTTCGAAAAGTACCTTGTCGTCCGTTAGTCTGACGATCAGCGACGCGTCCGCGGATTAGTGGGAGGACTTGATAAGAGTGATTAGAAAACAGGAGACGGACACACACACACAAACACACACACACAGGCGGACGGGCGCGATCCCAAGCCTACCCCACTGACTGTCTGTCTGTGGTGAGGTGAGGTAAAGTGAGGTGAGGTGAAGTGAGGCGAGGTGAGGTGAAGGGAGGTGAGGTGAAGGGAGGTGAGGTGAAGGGAGGTGAGGTGAAGGTAGGTGAGGTGAAGGGAGGTGAGGTGAAGGAAGGTGAGGTGAAGATGTGAGGTGAAGGGAGGTGAGGTGAAGTGAGGTGAGGTGAAGTGAGGTGAGGTGAAGTGAGGTGAGGTGAGGTGAAGTGAGGTGAGGTGAAGTGAAGTAAAGTGAGGTGAGGTGAAGTGAGGTGAGGTAAAGTGAGGTAAGAGAGTGAGTGATCGTTCTGACCACACAATTCTTTTTATTTTTGAAATATTGCAATTGTGTGTGTGTGTGTGTGTGTGCGTGTGTGTGTGTGTGTTGCGCGACCTGTTGGGAGTACATATCTGCAGGTTATCAGCAATGATGGGACGCCGCCGTATCAAACAAGCTGATTCTTTCGCTGTTTTTAAATACATAATCACGTGCTGATTGCTGATCTGATTAGTGGGCGTGTCGTCAACTCTATCGCCCCCGTGCTTTCACCGAGGTGTGCGTGGAAAGGGCTGCCCGAGCAGGGCGGCGGGGGCGAGGCGCGCCGTGTGGGCTGGTGGGCTTCCCCTGCTCGCGGTGCGCGGGTTACGCGGCCCCCGCCCCCGCGGCCCCCGGCCCGGCCGGCCGCAAAGTGTCGACATGGCGGGCGCGGCGGCCGCGCGCGCTATCGCCCGCGGCGGCGGGGGCGGTGGCGTGGGTCGGGGGGCTGCCGATCAACCGGGATGACCATCAGATAATTGTTTTAATTTTTCCACCGTTGAACCGTCCCCGGCCGGCCGCGCTCGCCGCTTGCGACACTGTATATTGTTGTGGAGGAACTGACTTTGCGCCAGCGATGCGAGGCAGAGAAAGAGCGCAGCGCGTCGCGCTCCAGAATTAGATCCATCAGGACCGCACGTCTAAATGAGGTTTGTTTGGGTGAGATTAGGAGTACGAGGAGAGGGGGGGGGGATTATTGCACCGGCGAGATAGTGGCGCGAAGAGAGAAACGGCTGCAGCCGGCGCACTCGAGTGTGATGCAGTGGCGCACTTTGTCAAGTACGACGAGTCTACGTTTAGTACGACGAGCGAGTCTACGTTTACATCTTGTTCCTTTGTATCACGTGGTGGCGTGGTGGTGCAGTGAGACAAGGCTGCCTTATTTTGTTTTTTAAAGTTTGAGACTGTCTCGGAAGTTGAGTTTGACTAAGTTGTGGGGAGCACAACCAGGAAAGCATATGTTCTTGACCCCTGATTTCTCAAGAACATTTGCATCAGGGCATTGCAATTTTCATTTTCACCAATGCAATTTCGCTTTGGAACAAAGACAATGTTCTTGGTTCGGCCGAGCACATTTGCTTCATTCAAGAACACGCTGTTTTTTGGGTGCAGAAGAAACACCTTGGGGAGCAGTGGCAGGCAGTAGCAATAAGAGGAAATAAGAATAAGGGGAGAGGGGGCTCCGGAAGAGAGCGTATGCGTCGTGTGTGTGTGTGTGTGTGTGTGTGAGTGTGCGTGCGTGCGTGCGTGCGCGCGTGCGAGCGTGCGTGTATTCGTGTGTGTGTATATGTGTGTGTGAGAACGAGTGGTGCACACCTTGACCCGTTTGGCGCCGGCGGTGGCGGCGGGGTCCCCACCTCCTGCAGGTCCTGCTGGTCGCTGGACTCCACCTGCGGCACGTCTGCGCGCGCCGCCGCCGGTTTGAACTGCCCAGCCCTGCCCCGCCCGCCCCGGTGGCAAATGAGCGGGCGGCCCACCTAGCGACCAGTGCAGGAAATGCAAAAGGATTGTTCCCAAAGCTAGCCCCCCCCCCTCCCCCCTCCCCACTCGGTGCGGTCATACTACGTGAGCAGAGCCTCATGAATGAGTCCCCCTCCCCCACGTGGGAGAAGCCACGGTCAACTGAGGTGAACGCCGCGACCAAAAACTAAAGTAGCATGAAAGAAATGAACGCTTTGCTTTTACGGAAATAGGGATATAGGCTAGCTTTTTAATTTTCAAGGGCAATGCAGGCGTATATTTCTTTTTCTGTTATTGGGGGAGGAGACACACACAGGCAGACGGGGCAGGGCCACATCACCATCACACCATCACTTACGAGGCGGCGGCGGGCGGCGGGGGCCCTCCGTCCGGTGCCGGCCGCCCTGCCAGCGACGTGACGCCAACGACCCGAACAAAGGAACGTTTTTGAGGTAGGTGTTGCACGCAAACCTCGCTAGGAGCGATGCACCTTGCGGGGGACATATATAGACTAGGATTCACGATGGTTTTAGCTGACCGTGACGGGTATTTCGGTTGTCCATATCTCCGGAACCGTTTGAGCTACAGCAACCAGATTTTGCAGGGAAGTCGGCCTCGTAAAGAGTCACCCTTTTCTGGGGGCCGTAGAAATGGGCTAAGAACGAAGTTAGGGAGAGGTAGGTATAGTTTAGTCTTATTGTGAGCATGGCGATGGTGGGCATGTGGCGGGCACGACACGGACTAGGCTTTGTGCCAGGCTCTAGGACGGGCTCCAAGGACAGCCTCTAGGGCGGGCTGGCTGCCAAGGACAAGGACGAGGACCGAGAGAGGAAGAGAGAAAGAGAGAGGGAGATAGAGAGAACGTGCACGCGTGCTTACCGCTTCCATAGAGTCGGTGGCATTGGCAACGGTGGCGTTGTTGCCCCGCACCATCTCGACGATGGCGATGGTGAGGTTCACGCGCAGCATGTAGTTGAACATGAAGCCGAAGAACACCATCAGGTTGAGGACCTGCCGACAGTTGAGCGTCAGGCAGTCTGGAACAAGAAACAAGTCAACAGTTAGGTGTACCAAATACACACTAAGTAAAATCAAATTTTTTCACGCGTTTCTGCGTTGATTTGAACCGAGGGGGCAAGAACTCCGGGAATCATGTGTACACCTGCCTGGGAATCATCAGGTTAAAAATTTATCGAAATCAACATAAATCGCTTAAAATAAGCTGGAAACCAGCGGAACTGATACAAATTAGTCGAAATAAGCGTTTTCTACCACTATAAAACCTAAGGAATAAATATAAGCGGACGGGAATCACTGGGAATCAAGTATTTCGGGAATCATGTGTACACATCAAAAGGGAGTTATTGCCCCCTCGATTTGAACACTTTTGTGCAAATCATACACAAAATTTTACAAACGGCACGGAAAAAAAGATTCGCTGTGCCAGCTACATTAACTGGTATTTGGACAGATAACATGATAAGTTTCTGGAAATACTATATGAGCTGTTGTAATCGATTATTGACTGTAGCAGTCGATTATTGACTCTGGGAACCAATGTTCCTACAATCTGCATATTATTTCCCAGAGTCAATAATCGACTGCTACAGTCAATAATCGATTACAATAGCTCATATAGTATTTCCAGAAACTTATCAGGTTATCTGTCCAAATACCAGCCAATGTATTAGCTGGCACAGCGAATCTGTTTTTTCCGTGGGAACGTAGGTTGAACTACTTAGCGCACACTTTACATGGAAAATCTGCTCTTTATCAGATCGGTGAAGTGATGCACCGTACCGTGATGTGGACGACTTGTGAACAATTATTACCATCTTTTCTTAGATGATAACAACACTTGTTGCCCATTTCGGTACTTTATCTGCTCGGAAGTCGGAATAAGCGTCATCACGTTAGACCAGGAGCACACGGCCACGTGCCGACCTGTCAGCGAGAAAGAGCGAAAGAGAGGGAGAGAGAGAGGGGGGGGCGGATAGTTGAGTTATTCACTGGAGCACAGAAGGACACGTCGCGAAGACTCGGGTCAGCTCCCTGTCGTGCATGCCTTATCTACGGGGGGAGGGGAGGAGGAGAAGGCATTGACATGACGTACAGCACGAGCGCGAAGCGCCGGGTCTGCAGCACTGGCGTGCGCGCCGGGTCGGCCTACCCTGCCCGGGCCTGCCCCAGCCGCCGCCTCGGCCCGGCCAACCCTTCGGTCAGCAGCCGGTGCGACGGCAGGACTACTACGTCTGACTACGTCGTCACCTGACCACTCGACCCAAGAATGGATCATGCGGGTTTCGCCAAGATAAAAGTCGCATTATAAAACCGGCAGGAGAGGAACAGCTGATGAAACAGGGGAGAGCGGTGTCATCATGGTATTTTTTATTTTTTTTCGCAGTCGGCTGCTATGCCAAAACTCCTTGTCTACGTGTAAAGTTCATTGGCGCAAAGCAGCGCAAAATGCACAAGCGTCATGTATGATTGTTTGCTCTCCTATGAACTGTGCCCGTCCATGACCGTGCGTGAACTCCATGTTATTGGCTTGATAACGTAAAGAACCGGTATCGAACGTGTGTTGGTTTTCATTGAGTCGATCGTCTCACGTCGTCAGCCGCACGCATCTGTTTTTTTTTTTTTTTTTTTTTGCAAGACCCGATCCTATCCATCGTCAACCAACCGTCACACGCACGATCTACAGGTCAGGCGAACATGGGTAAAGAAAAGAAACTAAACCACGCCGGAGAGACGCAGCCCATTGGATGCATCCAAATATGGGCTTTAAAAAAATAAACGGGTTCTCCGCATACAGCGAGGACAGTGTGTACTACTGCCACTTGTCGACGACTTTCGATTTCGTGATGACATAATCGCTTTGAAAAGGAACAAGTGAACATGTGGAAAATAAAATGTCTATAGGTATACACGACCCCCACGGGCAGAAAGCGAACACGAACATTTTACTTTATTTACTTCTTTTTTTGCGACCTGTTGTATTTGCGCAAATTGAGAGGTCTTTTTTTGCTACGAAGTTCACCTTTGAACTCGATCTGCCTTGGAGTGCTACAAAACGACCCTGAAATTTTCAGATCGCTACCTCAATTCGTTCTCAGGTTATCGTGCATAGACGGACAAAAAGTGAAACTTTTTGGGTTTAGTGGAGTAATGGCCAACACCTAGATAAAATGCTCTGTTTGCGAACACCCGCAGGTAAACAGTCTCTCCCGAGAGCTTTATGACTTCGTACTTGTTACAAAGTACATTGTCCTCGAAACAAGTGCAGTTTTCATGACGACTCGAGACATATTGGAAAATCGAGAGTTTACGTCTACCCGCATTGTTAAAACTTCCGTGAGGAAAAAAGGTTTGCCTACGGTCCTTCCCATATGTTTTTTTCTTTTTCTACTGGACAGACCGTAAAGATATGAACTGTACTTCAGTGTGTAAATCCGGGGTGTCCAGCAACTGGGCGACTTAAGGTGCCCGGCGCTAAAACCTGTGCGACTTAAGTCGCACAGCTGCTGGACACCTTGTAGTTTGACGCCTTTTTCCTGCAGGACAGGACACCCTACACCCACACCTAGGACACCTAGGCTTGGCGTGGACCCTTGTGCAGGGAAAAGGATGCCAAACCAAAAGGTGTCCAGCAGCTGTGCGACTAAGTCGCACAGGTTTTAGTGTCGGGCACCTTAAGTCGCACAGTTGCTGTTGATTTACAGTATACATGCACTAATGGAGAGAAGGCGACCCGGAGAAGTCGAAAGCGCTACCAGGCCATGCGGAGCGAGGTGCGTCGCTTTGACCGTCGTGGTGCCCGGCCCATCAGTGTGCTGTACAAGTACAACATGCACGCCAGGGAGCAGGCGTCCAGCCGCCTTCGCCACAAGTTCAGGGGAAGTCCCTCGTGGCGAAGTGCTGTGCCAACGCCTTCGACACCTACGCGGCCCCCAACAACACGAGCAGCGACTCCAGGGTGATCGTGTGCGCACCCGCTCCGAGGCGCCGGCCTCCTGGTTGAATGACATGCTCTTTCGACTTCTCCGGGTCGCCTTCTCTCCATTAGTGCATAACTCGCGTCCTGCGGCGCGGCTCTTTGCATAGGTGATGGCGGCCGGTCTGATGATGGGGTTAGCTGACGACCGCATGGCGAGCCGGCCCGTTTCCTGAAATAGTGAAGTCCGTCTGCCTACGCCTGGCGTACGCCCCGCGCCCCGCGGCGCGCCCCTCGCAGCTCTGATGAGCCCCTCGGGGGCCGAATAAGGTGATATAGAGATAGGTGGCCGCAAGCGGGCGTGGTGGGGGAAAACGCGGGGAAAACTCTATATCACATTAGGGCCGAAGGGAGGTCGGCTCCAGTCCGAGACCGCGATGGCAGCCGGTGAGGTCGGTGACGACGACGACCGCCCTCCCCGCGGGGGGGCCGACCCCGGCGGCCCGGAGAAGCCCATCGACATGTTCGCCTTCAACTACATCCTGCTGGCGCTGTCGGGCATCTGGCCTCCGGAGGGCCTGCCGCCCGCGCTGCTCGGCGTGTACGTCGTGCTCAGCACCGTCGCGCACGCCTTCTTCTTCTACTCGTGCGGCGCGTACACGGTGGGCTTCCTCAACTGCGACGACGTCGACCTGGCCATGGGCGCGGCCTGCGACGTGCTCGTCGTCTACCTCACCTGCTACAAGATCTTCGTGCTGCTCAAGAACAAGCGGGTCATCAACGGGCTCGTGTACTCGCTCAGGCACGAGCTCAACGTGTCGTACGCGCCGCTGCAGCGCGCCTGCCGCGACCACGAGGAGGCCGTCAACAACCTGGCGTCCAAGGTGCGGCCCTTCACAGGACACGAAACCTACCCGGGCAGTAGGGGCTGAGCGGAGCCGCTCGAAAAAAAACTAGATTGCTAAACAATAGCTACATAGGGGAAACAACTAATTCTTTAGCTATGTAGCTAACTCGAGATAACAATTCAGATAAAAAGAGAGCAATCTAACTAATCAGTTATAGCAAGCTAGCTAATGAGTTAGCTAGCCAAAAAATTTGGTGTGTAGCTAAAAAATTAGCTATGAAGCTAAATAGTTAGTTATCCCTCATTTACCTATCGGCTTAGCTAGCTAATCGTTTTTTGTTTGTTTTTTCCGTGCGAGTGGGTTCCTCTGGTCCGCAGGTCACGGGCCGCTACTACCTCGTGCTGCTCTCCGTGGACGCCACCTACATCTTCATGTACTTCCGCGCTGAGCTGCGCGGCCAGGTGCGCATCCCCATGTGGGACCCGTTCGGCGCGCGCGTCTCCACGGGGCTGCCCTTCCTCCTGTACAGCTGCGTGCCCGTCTCGGCCGCGCTCATGTCCGGCATCCACACCACCGTGTTCGACACCATGATCCTCACCTTCAGCCTGCTGCTCGGCGCCAAGATCGACAACCTGACGCGGCTGCTCGTCACCCTGGAGGAGGACACGGGCCCGCGGCCCGCGGCCGAGGTGCGCGCCGAGCGGCAGCGCCGCCTGCGAGAGGCCGTCATCATCCACCAGAAGATCATCAGGTGCGGGCGGGGACCACCGCACCACGGACTTCCAATTTCAAAATTTCCTGACCTTTTTTTCTGACAAAACTACAGTTTCTCCTGACATTTTAAGAGAGTGCCCGGGTCCGGCCCGGAAAGCTCAAAGCTAGGTAGGCTAGGGTGCGCTACCGCGGCGCTCACTCACTGTCTCTTCTTGGGCTGCAAGGCGCAATTATCTCGCAATTAACGCACCCTGAAGCGACCTGAAACCACTTTTCCTGACACTTGTAACCCGCTTTCCAGACAGCTTCCTAACATTTCCAAATGCTGACACTTTCCTGATATTCCTGACGCGTGGCAATCTTGCGGGGCGGGGCGGGGTAGGGGTTCGGGGGAGGTCGAGTGACGCGCCGCGCCTCCCACGGGGTGCATCCGGCTGACTGCAGGTTCGTGGACAACCTGGAGCGTGCGCTGTCGTCCCTGTCGCTGGCGCAGCTCATGGAGTCCCTGGCCACCATCTGCCTCCAGGGGTATCGCCTGACGGCCGCGCCGGTGAGTGGCTCAGGGTGCTCCAGGCAGCACCTACGCAGGGATCGAGCGACGGACGACACGACCCGTGCAGTGCCGTTCAGAGTAGAGTGGGTCGGGTGACACAGGTATCGATTTGCTTGTCATGCGCGGCCCGCAGCCCTCCATGGACGAGGGCATCCCCATGATCAACTTTCTGCTGTGGCTGCTGCTGCAGCTCTGGATCCTGTGCTGGAGCGGGGAGAACATCGCCACCAAGGTGAGACTAGAGGGGGATAACCGTCGAGACGCTGTGACAAAAGTGAGATGTGGCATTAACAAAGCTCGCTCCCCCAAGAGTAGGGAATCATGCAGCCCGATTTTTTTTTCCGGAATATTGGAAACTTTTTTTTAGAAAAAAATGGGGGAAAATTTTGAAAAAAAATAAAACTGCCAAGGAAAACATTCAAGCATTTTTAAAAATTCTTGAGTACTTTTTCAAAAATACTTTTCTGGAAAATTAAAATTGCTACCCCAGAGCAAGCACCTGGCCGTGGTGGCGGCGCGCTCCCACTGGGCGGACGCCGGCCACGCCTTCCACGTCAACATGCAGATGCTGATGCTGCGAGCGCAGCGGCCGCTGGCGCTCACCGGCTTCAAGATGGTCCGGCTCAACTACTCGACCTACGTCGATGTAAGTTGTGAGAAGCTTCGCGGGAAAAGTCTCTCTCCTCGGTTTTCCTTTGTTTGTAAAATGACGTTAATTCTCTATGATTCTTTGCTGCTTTTGGGGGTTTTCTTCACAGATTGTCAAGAACTCGTACTCCCTGTACACGTGCATGCTGCGCATGCAGTCGAAAAATCGTAGCGAGAAACCGAACAGGTCACCCGAGATGAGTGAATTACCATGAAGAGTCAAGAAAAAGATTCCAACTAGTTTTGAAATATTGTCTAGTCCGATCAGTAGGGTGGGGCAAAAGCAAGTGCCCCATCCTTTAGTGTCCTCTTTCGTATTTTACTCTGTTCCATTTTCTCTTTGAAGGTGGCCAGCGCTACTGATCATTTGTGATCTTTTCTTACTTTTTTTAGGTGCAGTAGAAATTTTAATTTATATTTTCAAAATTTTGAAATTTTAACTTATTATTTCAAATAACGCGCGAAACATTTAGCCGAGATGCACGGGCCGTGCCGTGGGCATTTGCATAAAACAATGTCTGCACGATACGAGAGTTTCATAGCATATTTGATGTGCGAGATAATACGGTTTTAGTGTTCGTTGCTGAACAGCGACGAGTCCTGACCAGGAGGGGTGGGGGCAGGGGTACGTGGTGAGACGCGCCCACCGGCCTTGGCCAATCAGCGGCGGGCTTTGCAGAGTTGGCCGGTGTGCCCTAGGCAGTGCGTCAATCGCGCCTGCCGTCGTCTTCCCCCGACCTCCGTCACTACTAGACGCCCCCCCCCCCCAAGCAGACGACACGCGGCGGCGGCGTCTCTCTGCTCCGCCAGCGCGATCTCTTGAGGGGCTTTAGGCCCTTCGCTCGAGCCTTCGCTGCACCGAGAGAGTATGGCTAAGCGCGCCGCAGTAAACAGGCGGGTGTGAGCGGGCTGTGCCGGGCTGTGCTGCTCTTGGCACTGCGAGCCGTGAGCCGGTCCTCCCGCCACGCCACACCGCGCCCCTGGGCTGCCCTTGGTGTTATTGGCAGGGGGTTCGACCAGCCAGGCCGCGCGCACCGGCGCACTCGGCGTGAAGGGCGGCAGCTGACGGCCACACGCGTGTCGTGTCCTTCGGTCCACTCGCTTTTCGTCATCGGCTCACGCGCGGCTCGAGGCTTTGGGAGGCTATCAGGCTATCCTGGACAGCGACCCTGTGGGGGATGCATTAGGCCACTGCCGCCGCCGCGGCCGTCGCGGCCGCCGCCGGCCGGACGCCGGGGAAGAGGTTCGAGCCGACGCGAGGCCTCGCGACGGCTTCACAGGCTCCTCTTGGCGCTCGCCTGCCGCCTCCCCTAACGAAGGAGTATGACGTAATTCCCCGCCTGTTTACTGCACCGGGGGGCGACACCGGGTCGCACCCCGCCACCCCGCTCGGGGACGTCCACGGCGCACACGCCGAGTGTCGAGGCAGTCCGAATAGCCGTCTTGGGCCCGTGTGGGCCAGTGTGAGCACCTTATCCCATTCGGCGGAACCATAACAAAGCAGAAGCCTCTAGTCGCAAAAATATCTCAAACGCCCTTATTTTGCTGTTATTTTTGATGAAATTTCACTCTATAGACGATAGGACTACTCATTTTAACCGAAACGCACGAGAAATTTTGCATGTTATGGTTCCCGTTACGCGCTTTCTGTACAGGAAACCTAACCCTCAGGGTGGATGACTTACGATCGGAGCGCTCCGAGAGTTGATGGGGAGAGGGGTTGATGAGAGGGGGAAATATTCACACATCACTCGTGCTATTAAAAT
>NW_026267264.1:399005-405979 GCF_000697945.3 Frankliniella occidentalis | reverse complement strand
CCAAAACATAATCTAGGACTGAAAATGGGCATGCCCTCCCAGCCCCCACCCCACAAGATTTGGTGGAACAAAAAACCAATGATTTAAAACTGAAGAGGATTAATACACCGTCAATCCACTTCCGACAGAGTAATGCAAATATCTCAATACTACTTATTTACACACATCTACATTAAAGATATATGATTAACAAAGAGTCTTCTCCAGGCAAACCGTGAGTTTCACCCTCCAACCCCCACCCCATCCCCTCCTCCGGCGACGACAGCAAACATCATACATTCCAATATTGTACTTGTATTTCATTTATCCGCATACCCCAAAGTATAAATAAATAATCCTGTCCATGAAAAGTGTACCTTTAAAAGAGTACAACAATACCACAATGTCATAATTATTTTTCATAATTAAGCAAAATAATCTAAGTACAGGCATTTGAGTGCCTATGCAAAAAGAAAGGCAAGGCCTGAGCTCACTGACTGTAGACAGTACTCGGCATATTAACAACTGTCAGGGCTGGCACTATCACATAAATCAACCAATCCAACTGCTTGGCAGCCCCAGTAAAGAAAAGTTTTTTGTAAAGAAAGAGGCTACAGAGTGAGTTATAACTTGACAATGGGAACATTTGACAAACTGTGTCAAAATTGAAGCAAAGGAAACCTATCTTAGTTAAGGAAAAGGGCTCTAACCCTTCCACTAGAATAACAAGAGATCAACAATCAGGCATGTTCAAAGTTTATAAAAGCACAGAAAAAATAAAACTGTTCCAAGTTCAATCAATTTTGGTTTTCATCTGTACAATAAAATCAAGCTGAAGAAATTCATTGTTATTTAAGTACACAATATACATAAACATACAAAGAAGGGGCTTTTATAATCAATATATTAACAAAACACATATTTCAATGTCAACAGTCTATACTTGATAAAGTAGTAGCATAAATAGTGAAGATGTCGATGGTAAGGAAGCATATACAGGAAGCTGACTCTAAGAAAGGTATAAGAACATTTAGACAGACCATATGAAACATATGTATGTAATACATATTTTAACATGGCTTGGGTAAGAAAACTACTGAAGTTTACAACTGACTAGCAGGCACAAGGTCAGCTTGGTTCTGGTTAAGGAGAATCACAAATAGCATGTGGCATTGTGCCAAATAGTGTCAGATTCCAGACACTTTGAATGATGCTGGTCCGATGATATGATCATTAATGTTCAGTTGGTACATGTCATTGGAAGTCTAGATCTGGCATCTGCACAGGTGCATTAACTACATTCAAAGTTTTCTGACCAATCTGCACTTTTACAGCCTGATTCCCCACCTAAAAGAACATAAAACAATAATTTAAGTTTTCAATAATGCATTGTCAATTACAAATATTTGACCCAATTTCTTACCTGACCAGACCCTGCTGGTAGAGTAATAATCTGCCCACCACTCAGAATATTTGAACCACTACTGACAGGTTTACCCTGGATGGTGACCATTTTCGGTGGCCCGCCCTGCTGTCCCGGGACTGAAATAGTAATGGGCTTGCCCCCAGCAGCAGCGGCCTGAGCAGCCTGAGCCGGTGACATGACAATCATTTTCACACCTGGTTGTCCAGGCACATTCTGAAGACTTGAAACACCTGTGCAAGGAACAAGTTGAGATTAGTTGCCTTGTCTTTCAATCAGTCCAAGACGGCGCCAGTGTTGCTACTCCGTTACCTTGGCCAGCTTGTGTGCTAGTGAGAGTTTGCACCGTCCTCAGAGCACCACCAGAGGTAACCATGATGATCTGTCCGCCCCCTCCTCTCCCTAAAACAGTCGGCTGTCCAGTGCCAGGTTTCCTAATTACAATGGTCTGTTTACCCGGAACGCCTGTCAAACCAGAGAAAATCATATATGAAGACAAAAATATTTCACAATCACTATGGGACAACAGAAACATTAGCTACACATACCTGTGGATGGATTGAGAAGTTTGACAATTGTAGCACCTTGAGGAAGGACACCACCAGCTTGAAGGGCAGTACCCTGTGCTGAGGAAGATACGACATGCGTGTTGTCAACTTTTCCTGTCTGAATGGTTTGCACATTACTTGTAGTTTTGGTAGGGACAAGACTAATTTTGGGCATCTGTAAAAGAAAATTGCAATAAATTGAAAAATCCCTGATTCGCTATTCGAGCAGCTTTTAAGTCTGAGACTGATGGGAAAATTACCGTAGCTAGTGTCATGCCTTGACCTGTCTTTACAAGCGTTACAATTTGACCTGGTTGTCCCGATTGTCCTGAACGTTGAATGATCATCTGTTTGCCCTGGGGAGTGGCAGCTCTTAAGAGTGTTGTGGCTGGGGATGCTAGCCTCATTGCCTGGCCAACTGTGAAGAAACCGAGAATTAGATAATGCATACATAGGCTAGTAATTGTTGAGTGGAGGAAAAACAAAATACCTATTGTGCCTCCAGCTGTTGAAACTCTATAAGTTGGAGATCCTTGAGTTTGGACTATACGAATGGGGCTACCAGTCGATGATGCTACTGATGAAGCTACAACTGAAGGCCTAGATGCAGCAACAAGCTGCGCGGTGGATTGTATCACTTGAGCCTGCCCTGCGGTGGTTTGAACAAGTTGACCCGCCTGTGAAGTGATTTGGCCAACAGAACCAACTGACATGATGCCAGAGGTATTAACGACTGTTGTTACGGAGTTTGAGGCAGAGGGGGTTGACATTTTAGGAGTAGCTGCTGCAGCAGCGGCAAGTGCTTGAATACCCACCATTTGGGCAGATGTTACCTAAATGAAGTAACAAAAAGGAAAAAGATCAGAAAACTGCGCTAATTGAAAGTAAGGGTATAGGTTACAATGAAGAACTACACTGACCACAGTTGAGCTAGATTGTGCCGCATTTGTTGATGTGACAACACCAGGTCTCGTAGAGAGGATGCTTTGACCAGGGGAGATGACACTCTGAACAATGCCAGCACCCGCCTGTCCTGGGCTCTGCATGCGAATGAGTCGTAGTCTCTGGGGACGACCAGTGGGTGATCCCGGAATGCGCACCAAAGTTCCTGGTGCATTTTGGACAACTGACCCAGGCGCCGCCCCACGAGGTCGGACAATAGTTGTGGTCACACCTCGCGGAGACGCAATCACAGACGTGCCTGAAAAACATTGCATAAGATTTGTCAATAAAAACAAAGCACATTCCTCAAAAACAAAATAAAGAAGTTGAATACTACCGGCTTACCTCTCGTGGCCGCTGGAGCAGAGATGACAGTGCCTACTGGGGCAGCGGGCTTTTTAGGAGACACTAGCACAGGGACAGGCACAGAGCGGACCTGGCTGGCAGCGGCTGGCCCAGACCCCTGAGCCTGCGCAGGCTGTCGGATGACCGGGACAAGTGCTGGGGGATTGGTTAGGGTGGGAGGGCCAGAGACTGGGAGCGCAACTCTAGCCAGCGACGGTGAGCTAACAGCCTGTGTTACAGCTGCTGTAGTTTTTGATGAGCTGGTGGTTGCCTGAGTTGTGGTGGTCGAAGACGATGTCTTTGTTGAAGGCAACTGGAAAATGTTAAGGTTTTAGTGAAAATGCTTTTGCTGAATAGGTTTTGAATACGATGAATTGAAGACTTACTGCAGGTGCACTCGTGGCAGGAGGATAATCATATTCCATGATTTGTAAAATGTAAGCATCAGCAGTAGGGCTTGCAGTCCAGTGGACTTCCAACGAGTCTGTGAGGGCCTTGGCCAATTGAACTCTGCCAGGCTGGGCGGGTTTTTCAACTTCAAGATACCACAGATCTTTGCAACAAACCTACAATGGCAATGATTCATTCATTATGTTAACTTGAGAGTGATGAATTTTAGACAGATATGGACTGAAAATAATTTCACAAAATTTTCTCACCTGGTTGTTCCAAGCCTTTCGGTAGCCGTCACGACCAGACCACACATACATGCGAGTGTGAATGCCCACAGCAGAGTGACCTGCCCTTGCTTTGGGTATATTGTCTTCATATGTGTCCATTTGAAAGCTCTCCCAGGTCATGGTTTCTGCAGCAACAGGAGAGCACCAGCAATTACGTAATACAAATCATAAAAAGCATTACAACAGACAACATAAAATAATTATACTCCACTTACCTAAATTCAGACAAGCTAAACTGTTTGTACATTTCCACTCTTTCTCATGAGTGGCAACTTCAACATCGTCCAGTACTAAAGGAACCCAGCCACCAAAGATGAACATCCTATGCCCAATTAGTGTAGCAGAATGAAGAGATCTTGGCAAAGGAGCAAATCCACGAACACTAGGCTTGTACCATCTCATTGTTGCTGAAGAAGAAATATACATTAATGATGCGTGATGAAATGTTCGCATACAAGAAAGGCAGATTTAAAGTCTTGTTGCAAGCACTCACAAATGTCAAGAATCCATAAGTCCCCAAGGCGGCATCCACTCATACCACCATAAATAACCAGCATTGAACGACCTTGCTTGTCTGTGTATGCAACTGCGGTATGAGATTCTCTGGGTGGAGGGGGGTCACCATAAGTGACCGGTACTTCCCACGAGCAGTGGTTTCCCTTCAGTTCAAGCACATACAGGTCATTAAGATACCTGTTCCCAAGCCAACAAGAAAAAACATTCATATTTTTAGAGTGTAGATAGATTTATGTAGTCAATGCAACTTGTCAGAGCAAGGACTAGGAGGGGAGCAGATT
Source organism: Frankliniella occidentalis (assembly GCF_000697945.3). Lineage (NCBI taxonomy): Eukaryota > Metazoa > Arthropoda > Insecta > Thysanoptera > Thripidae > Frankliniella > Frankliniella occidentalis. The sequence continues at coordinate 401,265 of NW_026267264.1, read as the reverse complement.
TTTCTTTTCTCTGAAAAGGACAAAATTCATACAATTTCTCTTTGTACCTTGATATGTTATTAGTTGGATCATCACTGTCATTGGCCAAGCCTCCAAAGAGAAAAACTCTGTTTCCGATCAGAGTAAAGCTATGACCTAGTCTTGGACATGGAGCTGGAAATTTTTTGGGAGGTCGAGGTTTCAGCATTTTCCACTCCCACCTGCTTGCCTGCAAATAAAAGGTACCGAAGGATGATTAATTTGATGTTTAAGTCACACCATGAAGACTATCAGTACAGTTGGAAACACACCTGCAGTTCATACAAGTCAGCCGAGTACTTGCCAAACTCTGTCATGCCACCAAACACTAGGATCCGAGTTCCTTCCGCGACAAAGCCGTAGGCTGCGCAGCCCTGCGGGATGTCTCCCTTGCATTGCGGCACAAACCATTTGTTTGTAGCTGTAAATTTGAAAGAAAAAAAAGAAAAGAGACGAGGTCAATCAGATGACAAGAGACCATTGAGTAGGCATCACATCGCAAGATTTCGAATTGCGCGCCCTAACACGGACAGGGGTGCCACTGATACAAAGATTTGCCCATTCTACGAAACAGGTCGTATATTGATTTGAAGGAAAACAGCGCATTGAGATCCATCTAAATGCGAAATCTGTTAACCATAAGCGCAGTTCAAAATATACAGTCGACTTGTAAAGACTTTTCGCTCTGAACCAGACCCACGAAGATTTTTGTAATGTTGGCAAAATGGAGCGTCCTCCGAAACAAACACAAACAAATGTCACTAACCAAAACCCCGTACCAAATTTAAGCCATAAGACCTAGATTTGCGAGAGAGGACCCCGTCGTCTTCTTTAGTCTTGCCTTCCCGCACAAGAAGCTACCCAAAGCTTCGACAAAGCTCCAGGGACAAACACATCTGACACAATAGGGGCAGCCCGGGCCCGCGTAGGAGGCCGCCATCTTGCTCAACCGGACTGAACCGCCAAATCATAATAGGCAATTATCGTGAACGAAAGCAAAAGTATTCGATGAGCGCACAGAAAATGGAAGAGACGACAGAGAGAGTTCTGTCAATCAGAAGCGGAAAGCGACCTTCCCGTTACAGTTCTGACATGAACGCTCTCCAAAGTGCCTACGACACCGCCATTTTGTGTAGCATAAAGGCCGACAGAGTATTTACCTGTGTTGAAAACGTGAAGTTCGTCGATAATGCCTTCATTTCCACCACCAAACACGATCATGAGATCCCTGATGGCCACGGCTCGATGTCCATGGCGAGGCCGTGGTTGCGGCCCCGAAGGATTTACAACTTTATTCCACTTAAACAACGGTTCGGCCATCGTCTGCAAACTGCAAACAAACGAATGTGAACAGAGTAGTGATGTTTAGTGTACTCTCCGCGTAGGGAGCGCCACTAGCGCCTGACGTTCCGTATTGATGTTCACATCTGCGAGCAGCTGCGAGGCTTGCGTACGAGAATTTGCTGAGGCCAGGAAGTAGTGTATATCCTAACCTGCAAACTCGTGGGTCAAGAAGGGCCAACAGCTCTCTCTCCTCTCTTGACTGTTGACCGTGTTGACGTTGGAGAATCACTGGGATTGCACGTGGATACTGCCGGTTTTGTTTGTTGCACTCGAGTTAGCAAGTTATTTAAACTATCAGAAACAATCAAACCAAAATTACTTTATAGTCTGAAATTGTTGTCATTAAGTGTCTCACTCACTATGGGCAAATGGGCTCAACGAAAGAAGGGCAAGAAGCAGCCCATTCAAAAAACTAGGAAAGAATTGAGGAAAGAGCAGAGAAAAGAAAAGAAGTTAAAGCGTACTATAAGACATCAATCTAACAGTTTAAAACCCAACTCGGAAGAGGGTTCAGGAAGTAATGTTGCCGCAGGAAAGAGTAGAGATAAAGGTATTCATTTTATGCCACTTTCATTTCATTTTATTCAAATGTGGTTGTGATCTTTCCTTTAATTATGTTTTAGATCTCAAATCTGTAGGGAAACCTTCAAAAAATGTCCGCGCAACAAATTCAGATGAGTCTAGAAGTAATGATAAGAACAAACAAGAAAAGCTTCAGTCTGATATGTTGGCAAATAGAAAGAAGCTACTCCTTGCAGCTAACAAAGAAGAAGACCGTAACATTAAGCATCTTGAAAAACTGCTCCGGCTCAACCGTAGTAAAAAGAAATCTTTGCCCAAGTCATTTGCTGATGATGGGCTTGGTTGTATCCTTTTTTTTCTATTTCTTTTTCTAATA
>NW_026267264.1:385215-388964 GCF_000697945.3 Frankliniella occidentalis | reverse complement strand
GGGGGGGGGGGGGTAGTGCTCCTCGACGGCGCACAGTGACAAGGCAGTTAAGAGGGTCTCCTTCTTTGTCCCGTTGCGCGCGGCGCGCTTTGCACTCCATCGAACGAAATCGCCGCTCTTTGCGAAACGATTTGGCTTATCTCCGCACGCGTGGTGGCGCGTGGCGCGTCACTGCTCATCTCGAGTGCGTCTGGCGGCGTTCTGCGGAGGTATAAAGGACCCCGGGCGCGCGGCGGGCGCACGCTCAGCGCCATGCAGTCCCTGAGCTTCGTCCTCGCCCTCGCGGCCCTCGCGGCCTGCGCCAACGGTAAGCGAAATAGACTTGGGAGTGAGCGGATTTGTGCAAAAGTTCCTGCTGAGGGGTCGTCCAGAAAGTACGTCCGTCTGTTTCCCTCAGATTTACTCGGTAGATGACTGACCGGGAGCTCAGCGCCTGCGAAACTTGGGGTAGGCCAGCCCGCAGTACACGCATGCACTGCAGGGAATATGTTGCCTACCCATCAGGCGCTAAGAGAGCTTGAACCTGGTTGATTACGGCGGATGACAGACACGTCTTTTCTGGATGATCTCCAAGTGAAACACACGTTTCGGATATGACGCAGAAATGTGTGCACAAAATTTGATTGCTTAAATTCGAACAAATAAAAGATAAAAATCCAGTTGCGCTCGCCCTGCTGCGTTGGAGGGAGGAAACGTAACAAATGATTTACTGCTGTCTGCAGCTGGCGCCGTGAGCAGCGGCCGCTCCCTCAACCCCATGGTGTGGCCCATGCCCAAGCTGGGCGTGGCCCTCAGCCCCGAGATCATCGGGGGCGACGACGCCGACCAGGGCGAGTTCCCCCACCAGGTGTCCATGCAGATCTCCTTCCTGTGGGTCATCGAGCAGCACATCTGCGGCGCCACCGTCATCAGCGAGTCGTGGGTGCTGACGGCCGCCCACTGCATCAAGGGCACCCCGTGGTACACCAGCAACTTCATCCTGGCCGGCAAGACCAACCTGGGCCGCACCGAGGAGGGCCAGCAGCGCCGTGACGTCAAGAAGCGCTTCGTGCACGAGAAGTACCAGTGGAACCACAACAACGGCGTGGGGCCCTTCGACATCGGTCTGCTGCTGCTCAAGAGCCCCCTGCAGCTCAGCGACACCGTCAAGATCGCCAGGCTGCCCGTCCAGGGCGCCATCCCGTCCGGTTAGTTTTCCCCTATTATATTCAGTTAAGAAAAGTCTACCGGCGCGCCCCGGGGCGCAGACTGGGGTCTTGAGGTGTGGCGTAGCGTGGATCCGGGGCGGGAGACCCCTGCGATCTACGCTCCGCCACGCCACCAGAGCCCAGTCTACGCCCTGGGGCGCGCCGCCCCCGGTAGACTTTTCTAAACTGAATATAACGGGTTTCCCCGCCCGGGAGCAGAGCCGTGCAATAAGGGAGGCGCATTTTTCGCGCGCATCAGATGCAACAGAGATGCGCCAAAACTGTGTTTAAAATGCGAAAAAAGGCCTCGCTGCCCAGTGAGTAATACGAAAACTGATGAATATCGATCGAGGCAAATTCGACACAAAATCGAGTCGAATTCGTCCCGCAAATCGATGAATTGTCGAATTCAACGTCGAATATTTCTCTGGGCTTCCCTGCCCCAGTGAGAAGCCTTCGACGTAGACGTCAGTGAGATGTCGAATAATATAGACGTCGGTTTAGATGCTTGTGGTCAAAAAATCGACGCCTTTTTGAACTTCGACGTCAGATTGACATATCTCACGACGTCAAAGTTTCTCGGTTTCTCACTGGGTGGGTCGCTAGCGCTAGCCGGCCGGCGCCGACTTATTTGCTCATCCCAGTGAGAAGAGGTTTTTGATGCGATATCGAAACGATAACGTTCAGATATCGAATGTCGTAAATTGTATCGTAAACGATAAAAAAATGTACCTGATTTCGATACATTTCCGACATGCGATGTCGAAACGATGTCGTATCGATATTTCATTTCTCACTGGGATGGACACGATGACAATGAGAGGTCGGCCGCTCTGCGCAGGTGTCGCCATCCTCTCCGGCTGGGGCAGCACGAGCACGAGCCAGACCCCCGTCATGCCCAGCCAGCTCCAGAAGGAGACGCTCCCCATCATCTCGTTCGAGGACTGCAACGCCTTCATGGAGGCGGCCAGCCAGGGCGAGGAGAACCCGCTGCGCGACACCAACGTCTGCGTCGGCTACCTCGAGACCAAGGGCCAGGGCGCGTGCAGTGTGAGTACTGCAAGCACAGCTGCAAGCACAGCTGAAAGCACGGCGCTGTGCTGCACACAGAAAACCGTTTCCAAGGGGAAAAGAAATTTTATTTGACTTAAAGGGAAAATTTCGTGCCAAGCATAAAATCTAAGTCCAATGTTTTGTTCAGACAACGATTTTTTTTTATTTATTTTTTTTCAAGTTTTGTCAACTCGGACAAATTTGCTTTGAGTTGAAGAAAACTTTTCTTTCGTTGAAACGAAAATTTTGTCAAACTCATGATTATGTTCCCGTGAAGAAACGGTTTGCTGACGTTCTCCATTGTGTTGACGCAGGGCGACAGCGGCGGCCCCCTCATCCAGAAGGACGGCGAGGACGTCGTGGTCATCGGCGCCACCTCCTGGGGCTTCTTCCCCTGCCAGGACCAGCCCGCCCCGTCCGTGTACACCCGCGTGTCCGCGTACGTCGACTGGATCCAGGAGAAGATGCAGAAGAACAAGTAGACAATAAAGAAAAATAAACAAGCCTCTCTGACTCGTTCACCGTGCAGGTACCTCTGTGTTCTCCCCCCCCCCTCCTCCCCCGCGCGCGCGCCGAGGTGTCTCAGTTTAGGCCCGGTTTAGGGCGGTTGTCTCTGCTCTCGAGCAGGCTCAGAAAACAAACACATAACATGTTCTTTCCACTTCATTTATTGTCCAGGTCTGATGTAGCGACTGCTCGCTCAACTGACAAAAGTAAAATTGGTTTTGGTAATAAATCATACACTTTATTTGAAAGTCACGTTGGAACATTGAGAACTGGTTATAGTGAAATACAATGTGACCGTTTATCTCAGATAGGATAGATATTACCATTACCAAGGTACAGTCTTGCCCTCCCACTGAACAAATGTGTTATGGTTTTCAGGTTTGAGATTATAAAACAAATTCAGCATGCTCTTCACACTATCTTCCACCGTGCCGACTGCATCTGTCCCCCCCAAGTCTGTCTTAACCCATCCTGGACACACACTGAGCACTAGTATATTCTCAGGTCCAAGTTCTAATGCTATTGAACGAGCTGCCATATTCAACGCAGCCTAAAATAGAAAATGAAAAAAAAATAAATTGTTATTCAGAGCAGTAACATTTTTCATGTTTCTAAAACTACCTGAAACTCACCTTACTTTCCCGGTACTCTAAAAATCCCCCAATTTCATTACTAGACACGGAACCAAGACTCGAAGAAATGTTTATTATGGCTGCACGAGACCAGCCTCCTGTAGAGGACTTATTGACCTCTGCTGCTTGTTTCAGTAGAGGTCGTAATGCCTGTAAAACATAAATTAAATTATACCTTGTCCTCTCTTTTGTCACAGGGACTAACTATTAAGTCATGTTCATTACCATAAAATTACCTTAATCAGAAGAATTGGAGCTACTGTATTTGTGCAATAAACATCAATCATGTCCTGGGCATTAACTAACGAGAGGCTGCCTTTTCTACCACGAATGATACCAGCATTATTTATAAGAACATTTAATCCTTTAT
>NW_026267264.1:375567-385165 GCF_000697945.3 Frankliniella occidentalis | reverse complement strand
TTTGGGCAAGTTTGATATTCTTAACCCTCTTATTAGATTTACTTGAGGTTTGTGACCCAGACAAAATGAAAGAAACTGTGAAGGTGGACCAAGCTCTTCAGGACTCGGGATCAGAGTTTGAGGAAGACTTTGCTGTTGTCACAGGAAAAGAAAAGAAGAAAGACCAAAAACTTAAAAAGAAGCCACAAGCCGATAAAGCTTTTGGGGACGAGAGTATGAGTGAAGATGAGAATGGTGACTCAGGTTCAGATCTTGATTCTGGAAGTGATTTTGGTCTAGGTGTTGATGACAGCAGCGACGAGGAAATGAATGATGACATGTCTGAAGGTGAAGATACATCAGGTGATGAGGAAATGTCTGATGGTCTTGATGAAAGTAATGAAGAAAGTATGGAGGAGGATGAAGGTAAAGAGGAATTCAGTTCAGATACTAAGCAGCAAAGTTATAAATTCGTAGATAAAAAGACATCAAGCAGCAGCAAGAGGGTAAAATTTAATTTATCTGTAGATGAACAAGAAGAAAAGCGGAGCTCTCTTAAAGGCATACTGAAAAATACTCAAAAACAATCCAAGGTTCCTCTCTGTGGCAAAGAGAGGAATAACACTGATAGTGATGAAACAGGGGATGAAGATGATCACAGTGATGATCAAGAGGAGCTGGAGAGCACTGATGATGATGATGATGAAGAAATGATGGAAAAGGATGAAGAAATTGGTGTTCACAATCAGAATGATAATCCATTAAATTCAGATAGGTTGACAAGGAAACCTGATGGATCGTGGCAAGATATTTATGGACGAACACGAGACAAGGCTGGTAATGTCATTGATGTAAGTATAGATGTCCACAAGAATTGTAAATATTTCATCAGGAATGCGATTCAATACCTCTTAATTTCCAGGAAAAGCCAGGAAAATATATTCCACCAGCATTGCGTGCAAAAATGCAGGGAGATGAGGATGTAAAGCGCAAGGAAACCCTTGCTCGACTTCGCAGACAAATGAAAGGTCTGATAAACCGTTTGGCAGAGAACAATATGGCTAGCATTTGCACTCAGGTATTTTTATTTGCCCTCGTCTGTGCTTCAGTCTTAAGTTGTACATGACAAAACTCTACATAAATGTTTTTTCAGATGGATGAACTGTATATGAAAAACAGTCGAAACGACATGAATGAGACTTTGTTAGGTTTATTTTCAGATGCCTTGATTTCTCATGTTCTTACTCCAGAACGCTTAGTTATGGAACATATGCTTTTGATTGCTGTTCTCCATGCTAATGTTGGCACGGAAGTTGGTGAGATATTGTCTTGCTTTGACAGGATTTTGTGTGTATATTTTATTTTGCATTAATTAAATATTTTTGTGGTTGTCACAGGGGCACATTTTCTTCAAAATGTAATGAATAAATTTCAAGTAATGCTTGATCAATCTCAGGATGTTGAAAATAAAGAATTAGACAATGTGGTGTTGATCCTTTCACATTTATATAATTTCAAGGTGAGTGTAGTATGACAAAGTATTATGAAGTTAATTTCTTTCTTTACTGATACGTATGTTAAAAACACTATATATATATATATAAATTTTGTCTCACTCAACAGATATTTAGTGCATCATTACTGTATGAAGTCCTTGATAAGATTGCGGAAAAACTTGATGAGAAGCGAATTGAGCTATTGTTAGTTGTACTGCGTAGTGTGGGATTTTCTCTACGTAAAGATGATCCACTAGCCTTGAAAAGTCTTATCCTGAAGTTGCAAGGAAAAGCAGCAAGTTGTCCCTCTGCTGTGAGGTATAGTTTCATAAAGTATGTGTTTAGTACCTTACTTATTTCTAGTTATCTATCTAACACCAATGTTTTTATCTCTAGCAATAGTTCTCGAGTGAAATTTATGCTTGATATACTTATGGCTGTAAAAAACAACAACATGTCTAAGATACCAAGTTATAGCCCGGAACATGTGGAGCATCTTAAGAAACTCCTAAGAACTCTAGTCCGGCGGGGGAATTATGTTGCTGAACTCAAGATAACACTTGAGGATTTGTTAAATGGTAATAATTATGGCAGCATTACTTGGGCAAAATTAGAAGATCTTATAGACTCATCATTACAGTATTTTAATCTCTCTCAAACTGACTCTTATAGCGGAGGAACGGGGTCGATGGTGGATTGTTGGTTCTGCTTGGACAGGACATTTACCTGGGGAAAATTCTGCAGAAAACCCCAATGTAGTGCCAACAAATGATGTGAAATCTATCAAGTCATCATCAAATTCCTACAGCAGCCAGCTTTTAGAGTTAGCCAGGAAACAACGTATGAATACTGGTGTTCGGAAGGATATATTTTGTATTCTTATGACTGCAGAGGTAAGTACATAAAAATAGAGTGGTAATAAAAAAAATAAAAAAAATAGTAGTGAATTTTCTTCTAATTTTAATGATGACTGGTACTTAACTTTCATTTTCTTAGGACTTCTTGGATGCATTTGAAAAACTGCTACATCTAAATCTGAAAAACCAACAAAGACAGGAGATTGTACATGTTTTGTTTGATTGCTGCCTTCAAGAAAAATCCTTCAATCCGTATTATGCCCATCTCTCCCAAAAATTTTGTGACTTTGACCGGCAATATCAGGTAATCATTAATGGTACTATGTTAATACAAGCACCACTTGCTTAGAATTGTGGAGCACTACACTTAGGATGTAGTTCTTTAACAAAGTGCCTGTTGTAGATGAAATTTCAATATTGTCTCTGGGACAAGCTGAAGGAGCTGGGACAAGTCAATACCTCTCAACTTAGCAACATGGCAAAATTATTAGCACACCTTTTCCTTGAAAAAGGTCTTCCTCTCTCAGCGTTAAAGGTAATGTCAAAGGATCATAAAACTTCTTTAATCTATCTAGGTAACTGTCATAATTTTTGTTCTTCTTTAGGTTCTCAGCTTTGCTGAAATGGACAAACCATGTGTGCGATTAGTTCGACAGATTCTCCTTATAATCCTCTTATCAGCTGATGAATCAAAATGTGAAGCAGTATTTCGGAGAATAGCTGCCTCCCCTCAGCTACATCTCTTCAGAGAGGGTCTTCGTCTCTTTATTAATCATTTCGTGCTTCGTAAAAGCAGTAATAAATCCCTCCCTAAAGAAGAATGTGAACTGCTTCAAAACCGTGCTGCTCTTGCTGATAAAGCTCTATCATCAGCTGATTCAAAATTAGAGTTTTAGGTGTTTAACCTTATTAATAGATTATGTAGCAATAAGAAAAATAAAAAATCAATACTAAAGTTTCTACAAATGCTATGTATTAATGTTAAGGCAAATGTCCGGTGACATTAATATCAATTTTGTCCAGCCTATACCTTAATTCCCAGTAACTTTTTGTAATTCCTGCCTTTGCGATTATTTCCTCTCCTTCCCCGTCCCCTACTCCCTACAACTTTTTATTTTCATTAGACATAATCAATTGATATAAGCAAGCACTTGATTTCTGTTCTGCCATCTTTTTGTAATTGCCGCCCGACGACATTCTCTACCCCCACCCACACCATTTTCCCCTTCCACCACAAAACAATTGAATCAAGGCAAGATGACAGAAGACAGAAGACAGACAAAAAAGTCTGCATACACCATAGATACTTCAGAAGCGCTTTTATACTCTGATACTCTGCTTCGAGTAGTAAATTGTTCAGTAATCTTTGTCATCGACTGGTTAACAGTATTGTACAAGGTAAACATGCTTTTCTTTTAATTCTCTAATCCTCTATGCTGTTGCGGGGTAAACTATCATTGTATATAATTGCACAACAGAATGTAATTGCAAACCACCACTGTGACTGCTTGTAAAGTAGTTTTTAAATATTACAGATGAGTGACACTGTTGAAACAGAAAAGTATAAACTAAAACAGGCGCTTGAGATGATTCAGCCAGTTTTAATGTCAAAGCTCCAGAAAGCTAAACCTTTCATGAAAGAGGGTGACTTGGAGGCACTACATCGACTGGCAGAAGGCAAAGGCACATGTTATTATAAATTTAGTAATAATGAGTGGATTAGCTCAATACCATTAGAATCAAATGAGAACCTTAATATATTCCTGTGCACTCTACTGGCATTCATCTGGCAGACACACGAGCTTAAACAGGTAAGGGAACAGAACTTTGCAGTGATAGTAGTCTACGTCTTTCTGTATTTTTTTTTTTTTTTTTGTTATTCAGTCAAAGCATAAAAAAACTATTTTGCACCTTTCTTTCAAATGTATAATTATTACTATGTTTTTTACAAATATTTTTATTATTAACAATTATGTTAGATATCATATGATCCAATTGACCTGCGAATCGCCAGATCAAAGAGAAGGATCCATGAAGAAGAAAATATAAACGAAAGGGGAAATGAAATCGAAGAAACGGGAAATGAAATTGAAAAAAGGGGAAATGAGGAAAATTCTGGAGATGATTCTGAAGAAGACGAAGAAGCTCTCTCTGAAGATGGAATCAACTATCTGATTGGCCCCTATGAAATTGACTTGGGAAGAGAAGATACATACCATTCTCTGTTCGCAACTCACCGAAAAAGTTGTGAACGCAGACAACGCAATTTTCTGAACTCAAAGCACCTTCCAAAAGTAGGTATATGTTTTAAAATATCCACTCGAATGGTTGTCACTGTACCTTGTAAGTTTGTAATCTGACAATGATTTCAGGCACGCAAACTGTCCGGGGTTGATATATGGAGATATGGATACAAATTTAATAAGGCTGTCCTAGAAAAAGCAGCAGCTTCCCTGGAGGAGCTGAATATAGAAGACTTAGACGTCAAGTTCATTGATGTATTAGAAAATGCATACATGCCAAAGCTGCGCAGACTCAACTTATGGCTCAGAAAAGTCGATGAGGAAAATGACAGACCTCCATTTATTTTCCCTTCACCAAAGGAGGGTCACATAGGACTACGATACCTGAGAGCTCATGTGCCTAGGCCTGCACTTGAGTCTCTGCTCTCAAGCAATGCTAAGACCCTGCTAGAGGTGCACTTAAAAGTTGGTACTGCCCACAGTAATTGGGACAGGTGGCCAAATAGTTGTAGGGATCTTGACAAACTACTTGAATGTTGCAAGGGAACACTACGCCGGCTGGTACTGATTCGTGATTCATATGCACATACCAGAGCCTCCTGCAAAGATCAGGTTGAAGCTCTAAAGCAAAATTTACCTGGCTTGAATGTTACATGTGAATATTGTTGCCCCAAGTAATCCAGAGATGGAAATAAATTAAGTTTTCCACCAAGTGAGAGTAATGAATTTAACCTGAGATAATGAAATTTTCAGACATATTTCAAGATTAAATAAGTTTACTAAAATGGCAGTATCAGATCAAAAATAAATTCATAGAAATATATTGTTAACATCTTCTCATTTTTAAAAAAGAAAATATTTTTTTTCTTACAAAAAGGTATTTAATATGACAGGAATGAATCATGAAAGCTCTGCAATAAAGACCCATCATGGATTCTAGATGATTCAAAGATAGAGTGATCTGGTCTAAATTGTACACTATCGTTATGACCTATAGACTGACTTGGATTTTTTAATTCCTGGTAGACCATGGGAAAATACTGTATGCGACCAGTAGACCATGCCTGTTAATAAAATGAGTCAGAAATGGTTTAGTACAAAAATAAAACAGTGATTTCAAGGGTGCTTACATCCCCAGATGTACTTACTATAGTAAGACATGCTCCTGCATCAAAATTGCTTTGAAAGGCAATAGCTGTCGGTTGCTCCCCCGATGCTCCCTTGACGAGACAACTGTAATCAAATAAAATTATAGACCTATAAGTAAATGTTAACAAGCCATGCACTGTAGTGAAACATACCATGGTGTGATGAGAAGGTGGGGCATCAAATCTGTTCTGTAAACAGCAACTAAGGATGAATTTTCGAATATCAGCGCTAAATGACGGCCAAGTTTGTCCCAAACCATTGACATGACAGGGCCTCCAATCCTGTAAGACATAGAATAAAATACAAAGAGCTTGATGTTACAACATTTTTCTGCATATACCATCAAATAGGTTTAATTATTTTTTAATGTAGATACCTCAGACCATTGCCAACCTCTTCAGGTTCCAAATTTATAACAACCCGTGCACCTTGCTCACTGACAGGGGTATCAGAATAAAACATGGTATCCAGTTGGGCACAGTTTGGCTTAAACTGAAGAGCGTAAACAACCGATTCTTCGGATGTAGTGAACAAGAGGATTGTACTGCAAGGTGACCAACAAGCTGAGCGCACATAACCAGACAAGACACGCCATCGTTCTGGCACCCAGTTGCTGGTATTCCACACTCTAGATTATGAAAATTAAGACAAAAATCAGAATTAAGATGGTGTTATGGATAAAAAGTAACCAAAATTCTTTTCAATTTGAAATTACCGAAAAGTTACACTTGTGGTGGCAGCAAGTAGTTTGTGTACATCAGGTGACCATGACAGTAGATTCACACCACCACCACCAACTCGACGAAGAGGGACTGATTCTTGCAGATCAACGTCCCAAATGTACATAGATGAGTCGCTTGATGCAGCACTAACCAGAAGAGTTCCCTGTAAGTACATTATTTGTTGTTAATTGATTAAAATGAGATAAACTACTGAAAAAGCTTCGACAAAACATACTGTTGAGTTCCACTGAATGCTCGTAATGGGGCTGTGACCCGGCCGCTTCAAAACTGTAGCACATGTGATGGATGGACGAGTAACAACAGACTTTGGGTCCACCTGCCATACCAATACTCCAGCATGGCAACCAACAGCTAGCTCTGATGCTGAGTGAGGTCTATTGGAAGAAAGGCAATGTTGAGAAGCAATGAAAAATAAAACGTGGTATTCCAGGATTATTTTTCAAAATTCACCTCCATGCTAAACAAGTTACTGATCGTTGAAGTTTACTTCTGAGAGTTGGAACAAAGCCTGGTGTTGCAGCTGCATAGACTCTGACTGAATCATCAGATACAGCTACAGCAATCTTTGTACAGTGTGGATGCCAAACAACAAAGCGTACAGGGTTCCGGTGCAATGATTGGGCCTGGGATCCAGTTGAATTTGTGTGTTGGCCTCTTTCCTAAAATAAAGAATGACTGTATGCTGGAAGTCATGTAAGTGAAGCTTTAATGGTAAAATTATTATACTCACACCAAATGTAGGGAAAATTGTATTCACAGCTAAAGACATCACGTGCATGGTCTTAAGAGCAAGTCTAGCAGACCACTGTAAGATAGCACTTGACTGATCACTTGGTGAGGAGGCCAGTTGTAGTGCTTCTATGGCACCCTGTTCATACCTGAAAAATTATTAACTATTAGTATAGTGACTCTACCTTGGATATTGAAAAAACCTTGGACCTACCATGTAGACATGATCCTTTTAAGCAGCTTTTCTTCAACATGGAGGAATACATGGCGAGCATCCTCCCCTGCAGCCATGTGAACTGCATCATGTGATAATGATATTGACGGGTAGCCTGACACCTGGACATCACAAGTGTAGGATAAAATGCAGGAATTAAGAGAGATATAGGACAGCAACATATGAGTTGTTTAAAAAACTTACTGTGGAGGTAAATTCAATTGGACTGGCACTTTCAAACGGTTTGTGACAAACTTTACCATCAATCTCACAAACACTAACATGTCCTTCTGGAGGTAAAGGTGAGAATCCAAGGCAAGTAGCAACCATTTTGAGGTGTTAATACGACAGATATAAAAGTCTTTTCTTGTTTGTTTATAAATAAAAATCGTCTTCTTTTTCTTTCAGTTAGGTTAACTTTGTTACCAAATAAATACACTAACAGTGCGATTAAAAAAACGCTTGGATTTACAACCGGGAAAAAGTGGTAGTTAGTGCGATAGAGTGGATGTCAATGAATATCATCATTTCACACGGTTTGTCAGATAAAACCGAATATTTCAAGCACCGGCGCACGCACAGCGCACAGGGAACAGTGGGTCGGTGTCGGTGTTTACAAAAACAAACGATGCATGCGATCGCGATCCGCTAAGCGCGCGAACGGCTAACCTGTGAATAGCCCATCAGGATATTCGCACTCATGAGCCTTGGGTGGGTATTCCCCTGTCCTGTATTTCACCAGGAAAAGAACGGCGGAGTGAAAAAAACTTTTCGTAAGATTATTCAATGTATTCCCCAGAGAACACGGTCCTGACATCAAGTGTGTACCAGTGCCAAAAATTTGTCATTTCGGTGGCCTGATACAGGATGGGTGATCCGCGCCGTGGTTCTTTTCTGCTTACACTGTACCGGATTCATGCTTGCGGGCGGGCTTGCCTATCGTCGCTCGCCATGGCGCCTTACGGCCCCGTGCGAGTATGCAACCCATAACCCGTCCGAACGCAAGAATGCGGTACAGTAAAAGCAGAAAAAACCACGGCGCGGATCACCACCCTGTATGACGCGTTTAATTCTGATATCAAATGACATCACTCGCTGTCAAATTGACGTCAAATCAAGCCACCAAAATGAGAAAATTTTGAAACTGACATACTTGATATCACTTTGACGGGCGCCTATTATCATACACCTCATCCTCGGACACGTCATATGGCATTCCCCCCGGAACCCCCGCGTCCCGTCGTTAGTAACGGCGGGTCTCGTTCCGATTCCATTCTGCTGCAGCATGCGGGACGCGGCACGAGTGTGTTTGTTGTTTTTATTATCATCGCTTCCTCGAGCGAGAGATAACGGCTCGCGAAGAGTTGGCGATACGGCGAGGACAAAGGTGGTGCGGGCCCTGGAGTGGTCGCCAATGACAGATTCGTGGATGATAGAATCACGGCACGACGTTGGCTTTTTAATCGCGGTGTTCCTAACTTGACGAGAGAGGAGACGATTAGAAACAGGGACCGCAAAAAAAACTGACCCCATTCCTTAAAAATAATAATCAACAGTAGCAGTGGTGGGGCTCGTTTTTTTTTAACGGCATACCAGGTAGCTGATTGGCCCGGTCCCAGACGTGGTTGTCAAGCGGAAATAATTGTGTGGAATTCCCCAGTTTCACTCGTTAATCCCTGATAAGTCTCCTGGATGGTAGGCAGGCAGCCCAGTGAGAACACAAAGCCAGAACCGGGTCAAAATGGGGTCTTTACAGGCTTTGACGTCTCAGTCCGTACCTGAGAGGACTAGATTTTGACATTCAGGTCAAACTTCCTCCATTTTGACGTCATTTTAACGTAATTTTGACTTATGCGTGCCCCTTGAGAGTAGGCAACTCACCGTGCCAGCGACAAGGACAAATCGATCCCAGCAAGCAATGCTCAATTACGGCACATCAATTATTGTCGTCAATCTCAAGTTGCTCCAGTCTCAAACGAAATTTTGATCACTGTAAAAAAAATCCATCTGAATTTTAAGAACACGTGTTTGGAAGCAATTTACAAAACAAATTTGCTCTTAAATTTAAGAACAAATGTTTTATGAAAATTAAGAACATGTTTTGAAAATTAAGAACGTGTTATGAAACGACAAAAACGCTTTACTGTTCCAGCCTAACGCAAAACTGGAAAATATTTAGTTCTTGTTC